>NC_081317.1:45076755-45379786 GCF_026419965.1 Kogia breviceps | reverse complement strand
GCAGAAAAAAACTGATGCCTTTACTCAAAGGCAGTCAGGTAGAAGAAAGTTCCTCATACTTGCTGGAGGGTCAGGCTTTTGTTTTATTCAGGCATTTAACCAATTGGATGAGGCCCACCAACATTAATGACGTAAATCAGCTTTATTCAGTCTACCTACTCAAATGTTAATCTCATCCAGAACACCCTTACAGACATACAGGGTGACCAAAGGCCTAGGCACCCTGTCCAGTGAAAATATAAAATTAATTATTGCACTAGGTAATGTTAAGTTAGAAAGTTGAAGATTTCTCCACAGTAGAACAGTCTTTGTAGACTAACATACATTGCTAGTTTGCATAGTATGAATATTTCCAAAATATTTTCATAATATATTCCCTTTCTTTTAAACTGAAAAGGAACAACAAAATGATGTCTCCAGTAACTGTGCTGCAAAGAGCAGTTTGGAATATATAGCTGACCCTTGAACAATGCTAGGAGTCTGGGGCACTGATCCTCTACCCAGTCAAAAATCTGTGTATAACTTTACAGTTGGCCCTCAGTATCTGTGGTTCTGCATCTGTGGATTTTACCAACATGGATCATGTAGAACTGTAGAACATATTTATTAGAAAAAAAATCCATTTATAACTGGACTCCCACAGTTCAAACTCATGTTCTTCAATGGTCAGCTGTACTTACTTTAATCTCAGAATAATGATCAGATAATGACAAAAAATATACTATTAGTAACAAATTGTCTATTTCTTTCCCTTGTCAAAATTCCAGAGATTTTACATCTGGAATTATAGTAAATTTCTAGCTTTAGTCTCTTTCTCTAACTGTTCTTTGTCATGTTTAGACAAATATATTAATATATCATCCTAAGATTCAGGATTATTTATTTATCTTGTAACAAAAATGGAAGTAGAGACAATATTGGACTGCCTTCTGCCCAAATAATGGTTCATATATTTACAGTCTCTTTTTAGATGGCCTTTTTCAATAGTGAATGCTTTTGTATTTTAATGTTTTCTGTTAAACCCAATTATCTGATATTTTGTTTATCTTCCATGAGCCCCATTGGTTTTCCATGAATGACTGCATCAGAAAGAGAAAAATGGAAATTTGATATAATCTGGTGGTAATTTGGTAATATTACAGGTAAATTTTCTATGAACAAATGGTTCCATTTTTTTTTTTTCTGACTTCATGAGTGGGGCATATTGGAGATGAAATTTTAAATTTAATACAGTTCAATTATTTGTTCTATGAAAATTTGTGCTTTCCCCCATGAATTCTTAAGTTGACAGTTGTTACATGACTATGACCATTAAATTATTACTATTTTATTCACTGAGAAAAACAACTATTTTGCTCTGTTGGTAGTCTGGCTATATAAGATTATCTTATTGACAGACTTAGGCAAGTGTTCAGTAATCTGATTAGGTCAGTGCATTTAAAACCCTAAATAAACATATTTTTGACACTGCAAAATAAATCACAAGCTTTCTTTGGAAGACTTAATGTAATTACCAAGAGTATCTGTGATGATGATCAATACGCTAAATTGACATAAATAAAACAAATAAAGCCTTATATTTAATAATTTGAATTGCCAGGCAAGTAGTCATTTCCATGTTGATTAAATTACTGAATATCACTATTCACTGATCAAATGGCTAGTCTTCAGTGGAATAGTCAGAATTTGCAATCCGTTTCTCTATGTCTAATTCCATACCTCTTTATCTAATTTAATGGCTTCTAAAAGTGGTCTAGAACTAAAATCTACATTTCCGATTTTCTTTTCATTACTCTTCTAGATACATACATTAGCATATTACAATAGCCATTTAGGTGTTTCCTTCAGAGCCATTATGTTCATTTTAGCTGGTGAGCATATTACGTAGGTTGAGATATGCAAATGAGGAGGTCGAATGAGACAATTTATAAGTTCCCTTAGTAAAACCTTGAAGGAGATGAAAAAAGAATACTAAAGAGCTGGGGGAAGAGCAGAAATTAAGAGAGGGAAATAAGTTTAGGTGGTTACTAGTGTCAAACTTTGCAGTGTGTCATAATTGTAGTTACTGTGTTCAATGTTAATTCTCTCCCCAATATAATTTCTGAAGGATGTACTTTCACATCTCTTTTGCTTCCACTTCTGTCATGCTGGCCTCTTTTATTAGTGGGATAACAGGCGTAATTCAGAGAGATGCATGTTCGGTTCAGAACCACTGCAATACAGTGAATATCATACTAAAGTGAGACATGAAATTTTTGGTTTCCTAGTGCATATAAAAGTTATGTTTACATTATACTGTAGTCTATTAAATGTGTGATAGCATTATGTCTAAAAATAATGTATGTATTTTAATTAAAAAATACTTTATTGCTAAAAAATGCTAACCACTATCTGAGCCTTCAGCAAGTTGTAATCTTTTTGCAATAGCAACATCAAAAATCACTGATTACAGATCACCATAACAAGTAAAATAATAACGAAAAGTTTGAAATATCACAAGAATTATCAGAATGTGACACAGAGACAAGAAGTGAGCAAATATTGTTGGGAAAATGGCACCATTAGACGTGCTTGATATAAGGTTGCCACAATCCTTCAATTTTTCTTTCTTTCTCTCCCTCTCTCTCTCTTCCTTCCTTCCTTTCCTTTCCGTCCTTCCACTGGGTTTTATTTGTGACCCATGGGCTCCTTAGTTGTAGCCCGTGGGCTCCTTAGTTGTGGCATGCATGTGGAATCTAGTTCCCTGACCAGGGATTGAACCTGGGCCCCCTGCATTGGGAACACAGAGTCCTATGCACTGCGCCACCAGGGAACTCACAAGAGAGCTTTCTATTACCCCAGAGCCTCATTCTCGTTTACTCTTTTCTTCTGTGTTTTCCAACATTTTCTTAGGAGTTCTTTAAAGTAAGTGTTGTGTACCTTTATGATGAACTAAGTAGGATGCTTTTTCTCAGCAATTAATAGGGTAAATGAAATCACTGGCAGCTGCCACAATTTATTACTACAAAGACCAGGCTTTGGGGTGTATTGTGGTAACAATTAGCATTTTGAAACAATGTGTGCTTTCATGTAGTCAGGTTTATTATATAAGTAGTAGTTTCCCTCTTATCTACAGGGGATATATTCTAAGATCCCCAGTGGAGGCCTGAAACTGCAGATAGTACCGAATCCTACGTATACTATGTTTTTTCCTATACATACATACCTATGGTAAAGTTTATTTTATAAATTAGGCACAGTAAGAGAATATCTAAATTGCCAGCATCACTACTCTTCCACTTTGAGGCCATTATTAAGTAAAGTAAGGGTTATTTGAACAGAACCACTGCAATATCTTGACAGTCAATCTGATAACAGAGACAATTACACTAAGTGAATAATGAGTGGGATATGATGGACAAAGGGATGATTCACGTCCTGAGTGGGATGGAGCAGGATGGAGCAGGATGGCATGAGATTTCATCATGCTACTCAGAATGGCATGCAATTTAAAACCTAGGAATTGTTTATTCCTGGAATTTTCCATTTACTACTTTTGGACCAAGGTTGACCACAGGTAACTGAAAGCATAGAAAGTGAAACCATGGATAAGGGGAGACTACTGTAGTTATAAATCACTAGGGCCATAAAGGAAAAGAGATTCCATATCCTTGGCACTTTCTTTTGTTCCCTCAAGGAAGGACCACAGTGCAAAAGGCCTTTGTATCTTATTATTGTGCTAATAGAAGAAATGCCAGATCATGTATTCTACCTGCTGTCTTATACTGAGAGCTATAAAACATGTATCTCAGGCTCAGCTTTAGATACATATTTGTTCCCTTAATTTTATTATACACCAGCAGAGAGAAGACAGTTGGTAAAGCTCTTGAGTAGAAATCTTAAATTCTGTGTATTTGCTAAAGATGGAATTGTTCACTTCTCTTACAAACCTGGGGATCATAGGCATTAGACCAAGCAAAAGTTCTTAGGAAGCACTGTTTTTAATGTTTTTAAAAATATTATTCTCATTTAACTTGTTCTCTATCATCTTTACAATTGATTAATACAATATACGAATAGTGAGAGTAGCACTGACATATATACACTACCATGTGTAAAATAGATGGCTAGTGGGAAGTTGCTGTATAGCACAGGGAGCTCAGCTTGGTGCTTTGTGATGACCTGGATGGGTGGGACTGGGGCGGGAGGTTGTGGGAGGGAGGTCCAAGACGGAGGGGATATATGTATACACATAGCTGATTCACTTTGTTCTACAGCAGAAGCTAAGATAACATTGTAAAGCACTTATACTCCAATTTAAAAATATATATATATTACAAAGTTACAGTAAAAAAATATGATATTTTTCTCTCATTAAAATATAATATACAACTATACCTAAAACAACTTTGAATGTTTTACCAATAATTAATCATCTGTCTTTCTTTTTATCATCTATCTATCTGTCTATCAGTCATCATTCATTTTGTTCCATGCCCAGCTCTATAAATGGGAACTATTATTATCTCCATTAACTGTTGAGGAAAGAAAAGCACTGACAGGTTAAGTAACATTTACAAAGTCACACAGCTAAATTTACTATTATAGGCTAACCAATTACATATGAGTTTGCTAAATTTTCCTTCATTTTATCTAAACTACCAGAAAGATAATCATGTGCATAATTTATCTTCTGAGACATATAT
This sequence comes from Kogia breviceps, assembly GCF_026419965.1. Taxonomy (NCBI): domain Eukaryota; kingdom Metazoa; phylum Chordata; class Mammalia; order Artiodactyla; family Physeteridae; genus Kogia; species Kogia breviceps. The sequence goes on along the minus strand of NC_081317.1, from coordinate 45,375,101 downwards.
ATTTAATTTTGGATATAAACCATTAATTATACCTGCTTAATGGCAACTCATTTAAGATCTATGGAAGCTTTTAATACTTCTAAAATAATTTTAATTCAAATCTCTATTAAAATATATCATTATGAATATATCCTAATCAAAAGGCAATACTATATTTATGTTCTATGATATTGTCATTAAATATAATAGAAAAATTTGAAACATAAATATTCATCACTGTTGAACTAATTAAGTGAATTATGACACATTTATATGTAGAATATTATATACCCATTAATGCAGTCATTTTAAAGAAATGTTCATATCATAAGGCAATAAATATGATACAAAATTGAGTGAAATTCTGATATTTAGTTAATTTAATATTGAGTAAAATCAGGTTTACATGCAACATGACCTTCATTATGAAGGTACATACATGTATATGGATGAAGAGAAAAACAGTGGAAAGAAATACTCCGAAGAAGCTGTGAGTGGTTATGGCTAGAGAGTGGGATCCTGAGAAATTGTTTTGTATGTATGTTTTTATACACTTCTTTCTTTTTCTAATTTTATGCTGTGTACCTAAACAATAAAAATGACTTAAAACACTTTTTATTCCTTGCCTCAAATATTCTTTTTAGGTTATTATTTCTGAATAAGTTAAAGTAGTAGATGCAATAAAGCTTTATGAAAAGTATATTAACCTTACACTTAGGAGACATATTGCTGATTTCTAGCTCTCATCTGAAAATTGAAAGTTCTTTAGAAAATAATATTTAGGATTATCTCTAGAGCTAATTATTTAAATAAAATTACTCTATAATTATCAACTAAAAAAGTACAATTTTGATCAAAAAATTATGGAAAATTTATGAAAATGTTATACATTTGTTTCTGATATAGAATACTTAAAATATTAAAAATGAAAATTATATGGGATATAATTGATTATAAAATTTATATACATTAAAAATATTCGTTCACTTTGGAAAAAAGGAGTCATGCAAAAGCATACTAGTATAGGCAATTTAAGTTATGTTAGGCATCCTCTAGGGATTAACCTCGAATTTTTGCCCATTCACTCTTTTTTTCTACTTTTTATTTTATATTGGAGTATAGTTGATTAACAATGTTGTGTTAGTTTCAGGTGTACAACAAAGTGATTCAGTTATACATGTATCTATTCTTTTTAAAATTATTTTCCTAGTAAGGTTGTTACATAATAATGAGCAGAATTCCCTGTGCTATACAGTAGGTCCTTGTTGATTATCCATTTTAAATATAGCAGTGTGTACCTGTCAATTCCAAACTTCCTAACTATCTCTCCGCCCCCATCCTTACTCTCTGCTAACCATAAGTTCATTCACTCTTGTCTATTAAACTGCCTGAAACTGTCTTTCTTTAGAATGAGACCTAATGGTGAGAAAGATGCATCTAAAGAAAGTCAACATACAGAGTTATCAAGTAGTATGAAAATATATTTCAAATACTGGTGACTAATATTTTAGAAAGATTTTTCTGCAGTTATTTTTGAAGGTTTTTGTTTTTTAAACTTAGTTAATGAATGCATATTCTTTTCCAGACAAGCGTATTAAACGGAACATTTATTTCCTGGAACATTCCAGCTAGGTTAGATTTTCCCAAACTTGTATAAGGTGCATGACTTTAAAAATAACCTAACTAGAAAACCTTTTAAAATTAATTTATCCTTTCTCACTAGTTTTCATGGTAAAATGGGTCAGATATACAGAATTAAGACATTTTAATAGGTTGCTAACTGTCGAAGCATGGATACCATAGCAAAGGGACCCACAATCTATTGTAAGTTAATTTTAAATACAGGTAAAATATACCTTGCATGGTTAAGATTTCTAAAATGGCTTGCTTTATTCAACTCCTCTGACTTTTTGAATTTTACAGCAATGACCACCCACTAATTAAAACCATAATTTATCATTGCTACATTAATATAGACACTAGGGAAATGAACATATTGGGTTGTATCTGCAAGAAGAGAAAAATTCTTTTTTCCATACTTCAACATTTGCTATTTGGAGTCAAAAAGGGTAATTTACTGATATGTTGATGATTTAACATAAGTCCATTCAAGATGGTTACAAAGTTAACAGACATTTGGAGACCTTGATGAAATCATTCTCTACTAGTTGTGCCCAAGTCACACACAAGTAATTTACAAACTAACAATGAGATCCAAGATCTCTGTATGAATTGTAACACACTGCCCACACTTCAATTTGTTATTTAAAAATTGGCTACCATTCTGCTGGCCTGAATATAATATGGGATTCTTCAAGGAAATAAAAGTCTTTGATCTTAGGAACTCAGTGCATATCACAGAGGGCATGCCATAATATATAATTTATGTTTCAAGGTTTTTTCCAAGGTTTATTTATATATTAGTGACATCTAACCCTGTGTAAGTTTAAGGTGTATGTGTTGATTTGATACTTTTATATATTGCAAAATAATTGCCACCATAGCATTAGCTAACACCTCCATCATATCACATAATTACCTCTTTTTGTTTGTGGTGAGAATATTTAAGATCTATTCTCTTAGCAACTTTCAAGTATGTAATACAGTATAATTAACTATAATCACCATGCTGTACATTAAAGCCTCAGAACGTATTCATCTTATACTTGGAAGTTTGTACCCTTTCACCAATATCTTCCCTTTTCCCCCACCTTGAAGTTCTTGCTAACCATCACTATACTCTCTGTTTCTATGAGTTTGGCTCTTTTAGATTTCACATATAAGTTATACCATGCATTTGTCCTTCTCTGTCTGGCTGGTTTCATTTAGCATAATGCCTTCCAGATTCATCCATGTTTTCACAAATAATAGGATTTCCTTGTTTTACAAGGCTGAATAATATTTCATTGTGTGTGTATATGTGTGTGTGTGTATATATACACACATATATATATACACATATGTATATATATACACACATATACACACATATATGTGTGTGTATACACACACACACACACACACACACACACACACACACCTTGTTTTCTTTATTTATGTATCCATTGATGGACTCATAGGTAGTATCCAGACCTTGCCTATTGAATAATAATACTGCCATGAACATAGGAGTATGGATATCTGTTTGAGATAATGATTCTGTTAACTATATATTATCACTAGAATTAGAGTTGCTGGATCATATGGTAGTTCTATTTTTGACTTCTTGAGAAAACTTGATACTGTTTTCCATAGTGAATATACCAGTTAACGTTCCCACCAATAGTGTACAAGGGATTCTTTTTCTCCACATCCCACACATCCTCACCAATACTTGTCTCTTTTTTGTGATAGCCACTCTAATAGGTATGAGATGATGTTTCATTGTGGTTTTTATTTGCATTCCCTGATGATTAGTATTTTGAGCATGTTTTCATGTACCTGTTGGTTATTTGTATGCATTCTTTGGAAAAATGTCTATTTAGTTACTCTGGACATTTATAATTGGATCTTTTGGGTATTTTTTTGTTTGGGTTTTTTTTTTTGCCATTGAATTGTATGAATTCTTTATATGTTTTGGATATTAACCCTTTATCAGAGATACGATTTGTAAATATTTTCTCCCATTCTGTAGGTTACCTTTTCATTTTGATGATTGTTTATTTTGCTGTGCAGAGCTTTTTCAGTTTGATGTAGCCCCATTTATTTATTTTTGCTGTTATTGTTTGTACTTTTGATGTTATATCCAAAAAAATCATTGCTAAGACCAATGTAAAAGATATTTTCTTCTATGTTTTATTCCAGGAGATTTAGGGTTTCGGTTCTTATGTTTGTCTTTAATCCATTTTGAATTGATTTTTGTGTATGGTGTAAGGGTCCACTTTCATTCTTCTGCATGTGGTTATCCAGTTTTCCAATCATTAATGGAAATAATTGTATTTTCTCTGTTAATTATTCTTGTTCCCTTGTCAAATATTAGTTGACAATATATGTGAGGATTTATTTCTGGGCTCTCAGTTTTATTCCCTTGGTGTGTGTGTGTATTTTTACACCAGTGCCATACTGTGTTGATTACCATGGCATTGTAGCATAGTTTGAAAAGAGAAAGTGTGATGCCTCCAACTTCAGTTTTTTTCTCAGCATTGCTTGGAATATTTGGAGTCTTCTGTGTTTCCATACACATTTTAGGTTAAATTTTTATATTTCTGTGAAAAGTGGCATTGTAATTTTGAAAAGGATTACATGGAATCTATAGATGGCTTTGGATACTACAGACATTTTAATCATATTAATTCCTCTCATTCATGAACACATAATTTCTTTCCATTTGTTTGTGTCTTCTTTAATTTGTTTCATCAAAGTCTTGTAGGTTTCATCATATAGATTTTTACCTCCTTGGTTAAATTTATTCCCAAATTCTTTACTCTTTTTGATGCTGTTGTGAATGGGGTAGTTTTCTTTATTTCTATTTCGAATGATTTGTTGTTAGTGTATAAGATCATGATTGATTTGTTGATTTTGTATTCTGCAACTTTACTGAATTTGTTCATTTATTCTAGCAAGTTTTTGGTGGAGTCGTTAGGATTTTCTATAGATAAGATCATATCATCAACAAACAAAGACAATTTTACTCTTCCTTTACTATTTGGAGGCTTCTTATTTCATTTTCTTGCCTGTTTCCTTTAGCTAAGACTTCCAGGACTATGTTAAGTAGGTGTAGTAAGAGTGGGAACCCTTGTCATATTCCAGATCTTAAAAATTTTTAACCTTTCACTGGTCAGTATGATGTTGGCTGTGGGTTTGTCCTTTATTGTCTTGGGGTATGTTCCTTCTATAATCAATATGTTGAGCATTCTTACCAAGAAATGATTTTGTATTTTGTCAAATGTGTTTTTGTCATCTTTTGATATGATCATATGATTTTTAAAATTCTATTAATATGGACTATCACATTAGTTGATTTTATATGTTGAACCATCCTTGGATTCCAGGGATATATCCCACTTGTTTATGGTATATTATACATTTGATATGCTATTGAATTTGGTATCTAATAGTTTGTTGAGATTTTTACATCTATTTTCGTCAGGATCACTGATATTAGTCTGTAGTTTTCCTTTCTTGAGTTTCCTTATTTGGCTTTTGTATTACGGTAATGTTGGCCTCATAAAATGAGTTTGGAAGTATTCAAATCTTGGAAGATTTTAAGAAGGGCTAGCAATAATTCTTCTTAAAGGGGTAGAATTCATCAGTGAAACCATCTTGTCCTGAACTTCTCTGCATTGGGAGGTTTTGATTACTCTTTCAATCTCTTTACTCCTTATTAGTTTGTTCAGATTTTCTATTTTGTCATGGTTCAGTTTTAATAGGTTGTATTTTCTAGAACTTATCAATTTTTCTAAGCTATCCAATTTATTGGTATATAGTTGTTCATTGTAGTCTGTGTATTTCTGTGGTATCAGTTATAATGTCTCTCTTACTTCTGATTTTAACTTTTGCATCTTCTCTTTTTTTCTTAGTTTAGCTAAAAGTTTGTCAACTTTGTTTATCTTTTCAAAATACCACTTCTTAGTTTCACTGATCTTTTCTATTGGTTTGCTTTTTTTGGTCTCTATTTATTTCTGCTCTGATTTTTGTTATTTTCTTCCTTCTACTAGCTATGGGTTTAGTTTGTTGATTTTTTTTCTTTAGTTACTTGAGGTATAAAGTTAAGTTGTTCGAGATTTCTTTTTTCCTAATTTAATTTATCACTATAAGCTTTTCTCTTAGAACTGTTTTTGCAGCATTCCATAGGTTTTGGTATGTTGTGCTTCCATTTTTAATTTCATATTTTTGATTTCCCCCTTTTGAGTCAATGATTGATCAGGACTATGTTGTTTAACTTTTACTTATTCATGAATTTTCCAGCTTTCTTCCTGTTAATGATTTCTTGTTTCATACCATCATGGTTGGAAAAGATACATGGTATGATTTCAATCTACTTAAATTTGTGAAGACCTGTTTTGTGACCTGTCATATGATCTATCCTGGAGAATGTTCTGTGTGCACTTTAAAGAATGTGTATTCTGCTGCTGTCAGGTGGAATGTTTTCTTTTCGTGTGTTAGGTCGATTTGATCTAAAGTTATGATTCAAGTCCAATTTTACCTTGTTGATTTCCTGTCTGTTTGCTCTATTCACTATCAAAAGTAGATAATTGAAGTTTCCTACTGTTATTTTATTGTCTGCTTCTCCCTTCAGATCTTTTACCATTTGCCTAATATAATTAGGTGCTTCAATATTGGGTGCATATTTTTATGATTGTTGTATCTTGATAAACTGACCTCCTTATCATTATATAATGACCTTCCTTGTCTCCTGTTTCCTTTTTTAGGCTTAAAGTCCATTTTTTTCTGATGTAAATATAGCCACCCCTTTTTATTTTTTGGTTTCTACTTTCTCATGTGTGTCTTTATTCCATCTCCTCACTTTGAGCCAACATGTATTCTTAAAACTTATGTGAGTCTGCATATAGTTGGTTCATGGCTTTTTAATCTACCTAGCCACTCTATATATTTTGATTAGATAATTCAATCTATTTACATTTAGAGTAATTATTAATTGGTAAGGACTTACTACTGCCATCTTATTATTCGTTTTCTGGCTGGAAGTTAGTTCCCTGTTCCTTTTATTCTCTCTTGATGCCTTCCTTTCTGAATTGATGATTTTCTGTAGTAGTAGGCTTTGATTCCCTTCTCTTTATCTTGTATGAATCTACTCCTCTCTTTTACTTCCCTGCCCTTTTATATTTATGGTGTCACAATTTACATCATTTAATATTGTGCATTCCTTAATAAATTATTGCAGCTATAGCTATATATAATACTTCAGTTCTTTAATATTTATACTAAAGTAGTTAATACAACCCTATATTACAGTATTAGTGTATTCTGAATCTGACTATGTGCTTACCTTTACCAGTGTGTTGTATATTTTCATGTTACTTAATTAGCTTCTATTCATTTCACCTTGAAGAACTCCTTTCAGCATATTTTATAAGGTACGCTTAGTAGTTGTTAACTCCCTCAGCTTTTGTTTGTTAAGAAAGTCTTGTTTACATTCATTGATGATGGACAACTTTGCTGGGTAAAGTGTTCTTGATTTTTGTAGGGAGATAGAGGCTGGGTTCTATAGCACCATTTTAGTGGACATGATGTGCAGTTGATGATCAAGAAATAATTGTTGAATAAATGAACATCAATATTTAAATGTATTTCAATTTGCAGAGATATTTCCTTTTATTATAGCCTCAAATTATAATTCTTGAAAATTTGAAATACTTGTGAATACACTGAAATCTGTAATATTATGAAATATATTTTGGGCACCTTAGCCTTGACACAAATCAAGTACCAGCAGACCTTTATTGTCATGATCTTTTATTTATAATGTAATCTTGTACTTGCTCTCTGAGGTCAGAATTATGCCAAATCAGGTGAAATCTATTGAAAAAACAATGAGATACTGTTGAAATTTCTTAAAATGAGGAAAATTTTTAAAAATTCAAAAAAAACTAGACAGAAATATTTTGTGTCATTTTGTAAAGAATATTTTATGAACTCAGCTTTGTAGACTTTCTTTCCAATGCAATGCTATAATTACATAACACAACTTCCTAAATAATAGTAACATATAGGTAGTATTTTAAGGTGAAAATTACTTAGGAAGAATAATGTGTAGAAGTATCATGCAGATTAACTGAAAATAGGAGTGGTGAGTCAGACTTACATTTAGTTTGCATTTTTACAAAGAAAGAAAAGAATGCTGAGGCAGTTTTCTAGATAATTTATTTAAAAAGAAAAAAGAAAAATCTTCCAATTATAGGAATGTGGGTTTGGCTGCTTTATTTTAGAAACAGGTTTATTTTTTATCAGTAGCCTGTGTAACCTAGCTGAACTACAGAAGTGTTCTGTCTTCTAGCACTCTTAATTATTTATTATAGAGACAGATTTAAATGATAAATATTAGATTTGAATTCTGGTTTCACTGTAGTTAAAGAATAATGAAGTGTTACCAATGAGGTCTATAACTGCATCCTGTCATATTTATTCCTCCAGTTATATAAAAAGAAGTTTATTAAATGACTATCATATGAAAGATACTTAGCAACATGATTTAGTTTACTGAAACAAAAATAAATTAATTGGCTAAATGCTTAACCTGAACTTTGTTGTATGTTGTAGTTATCTTTGTGGGAATAACTTGAATTTTCCTTGTGGAGACAATAGGAATTCAAGTCACAAAATATAGAAAGGTATAGGAAGAGGAGAGATGGAGAGTCCGTAGAAATCTAGGAATGTAAAACTGACAAAGTAGAGGTAAAATCCACCAAGGCTGGGCTGGTTCCTTAGGGAAGATTATGGAAACTTAGTAGTTGTTGGTACTATTGCAATATTCATAAAAGAATAAGTTGTATCACTATTATATTCTTCATAAATATTTATATGACTGAGAAAATTATTTAAACACTCTGTTCCTCAGTTTTCCTATACTTGATATGTGGATATTGATAGCATTCTCATTTGATTGTCATATAGAATTTATAAGAATGAAAAGAGTTTTTAGCAAGTTCTTGATACAGATTAGGGACTTACCAATTGTTTATTGCCTTTTACTCTTGCAATAGTTGTGTGAGGAAAAAATCTGTAACATGTTTGAACTCATGAGGTGGTAGTGCCTTTTAATATGACTCATTTGAATGTTCAACTCAGTTCAACCCTCTTTTGGAGCAAGTTTGGTTTTTAATGTCTAATTTTTTAAGTTAATTTTTATTTAAATAGAGTTGATTTACAATGTTTTGTTAGTTTCTCCTGTACAGCAAAGTGAATCAGTTATACATATATCCACTCTTTTTTAGATTCTGTTCCCATGTAGGTCATTACAGAGTATTGAGTAGAGTTCCCTGTACTATACAGTAGGTTCTTATTAGTTATCTATTCTATATATAGTAGTGTGAATATGTCAATACCAATCTCCCAGGTTATCCTTTCCCTCCCCCTTTCCCTCTTGGTAACTATAAGTTTGTTTTCTACATCTGTGACTCTATTTCTGTTTTGTAAACAGGTTCATTTGTACCATTTTTTTTAGATTCCACATATAAGTGATATCATATGATATATATATTTCTCTGACTTACTTCACTTGGTATGACAATCTCTAAGTCCATCCATGTCACTGCAAATGGCATTATTTCATTCTTTTTTATGGCTGAGTAATATTCCATTGTATATATGTACCACATCTTCATTATGCATTCCTCCATTGATGGACATTTAGTTTGCTTCAATGTCCTGACTATGGTAAATAGTGCTTCAGTGAACACTGGGATACATATGTCTTTTTGAAGTCTGGCTTTCTGTTTGTATGCCCAGGAGTGGGATTGCTGGATCATATGGTAGCTCAATTTTTAGTTTTTTAAGGAACCTCCATACTGTTCTCTATAGTTGCTGTACCAATTTACATTCCCACCACCAGTGTAGGGGGGTTTCCTTTTCTCCACACACTCTCCTGCATTTATTGTTTGTAGATTTTTTGATGATGGCCATTCTGACTGGTGTGAGGTGATACCTCATTATAGTTTTGATTTGCATTTCTCTAATAATTAGTGATGCTGAGCTCCTTTTCATGTGCCTCTTGGCCATCTATATGTCTTCTTTGGAGAACTGTCTATTTAGATCTTTCACCCATTTTTTAATTAGGTTGTTTGTTTTTTTGATATTGAGCTGCATGAGTGGTTTGTATATTTTGAAGATTAATTCCTTGTCAGTTGCTTCATTTGCAAATATTTTGTCCATTCTGTAGGTTGTCTTTTCATTTTGTTTATGGTTTCCTTTACTGTGCAAAAAAGGTTTTAAGTTTAATTAGGTACCATTTGTTTACTTTTGTTTTTATTTTCATTATTCTAGGAGGTGGATCAAAAAAGCTCTTGCTGTGGTTTATGTCAGAGAGTGTTCTATGTTTTCCTCTAGGAGTTTTATAGAATCCAGTCTTACATTTAGGTCTTTAATCCATTGTGAGTTTATTTTTGTGTATGGTGTTAGGGAGTGTTCAAATTTCATTCTTTTAGATGTAGCTGTCCAGTTTTCCCAGCACCACTTACTGAAGAGACTGTCTTCATTGTATATCCTTCCCTCTGTCATAGATTAGGTGACCATAGGTGCATGGTTTTATCTCTGGATTTTCTATCCTGTTCCATTGATCTATATTACTGTTTTTGTGCCAGTACCATACTGTTTTGATTACTGTAGCTTTGTAGTATAGTCTGAAGTCAGGGAACCTGATTGTCCAGCTCTGTTTTTCTATTTCAAGATTGCTTTGGCTATTTCAGAAATCAAAGATAACACAAACAGATAGCAAGATATACCACGTTCTTGAATTCAAAGAATCAATATTGTCAAAATGACTGTACTACCCAAAGTAATCTACAGGTTCAATGCAATCTGTATCAAATTACCAATAGCATTTTTCACAGAATTAGAACAAAACATTTTACAATTTAAATGTCTAATTTTAATAAAAGCCCTACAATTTCAATATTAAGGGTGGAAAAGAAACCTGATTGTGTTAGATTAACCCTAACATTTTACCAGGTGAGCAAAAGGGTTCAGTTGACTTGACCAACATCACTAAGCTAGTTAGTGTCAGAAACAGAGTTTAAACCCAGTATTTCTGATTGCAAATTCATATTCTTTACACTATAGAATGTCATCATTTTTATTGATGAATCCACTGTCTAAAGTAAGATATTTGGGCAGTTCCATTCTTACTAACTTCTCCTTGTGTCAGTAACATTTATTGCCATTATTTTAGAACAAGAAGAATCAATGCACTAGTCATACTGACCATTCTGCTGACTAAATTTCACCAAAGAAAAATTAATGTAATAAAATTTCTAGATTTTCCCATAAAGAAGACATTTCTGAGACATGTCAAAATTTTACTTCTTGTGTAGTACTTTAAATCAAATGAGACAGTGATTAGTATTCTGATTTTTGCTATATCTTTCAAGATAGAAAACCAAGTAATATATACAAAGATGTTCTTTGTGACTATATATCAGAAAGCATTCATTGATTTTATCTGTTTATAGGGCAGACATCTTTTATTTAAGACCAGAAAGGTATTAATGAAAACTTGCCCAGAGATTCCCCAGCCAAGCAGCCTCATTTTTCAAAATAGCTCTTATGGTTTAACATTGAGAAAAATAAGTGTCTTCATTGGATGGATTGAAATTAAATACTTTATGTCCCATTAAAGTGGGACATATTTTTAAACTTGCATGTTATACTTAAAATACACAGTCCTCTTGTTCAGTCCCTTACATCTTTCATCAAAGCTTCCACATCTCATTGTTCACTCTGCTCTTCAGCCATCTGATCTAAAAAGTTCTACAATATTTTACAACCTTGGATAATGGTAAGAATATGTTGATTCATATTCATAACTTTACCTCTCTCTTTCCCCTTTAGTGGAGTGATAAATTGAGAGATTGATTGATTGATTGAGATTATTAGATTGCTTCTTCCACAAATATGTAGCTATTAGAGAAAAACACACAAATAAATAAAACACCTGTTAAATAGCAACAACAAAAAGCACTGAATAGTAATCTGAATATGTATGTCAAATAAAGCAATGCTATGACCCTTTATTTAGCTTTATTGCAGGGCTTGCAAACACTAAATTAAGAGTCTGCTGCTATTCATCTCATTGTCTGTATATACCTGTATGATCTATGCACCCTATTCCCTAAAAGTCCTCATGTAGCTTGTGCATAGGAAGATCTTCTTTATGTTTGACTACGTCTGAAAGCATTTAGACAGCAGTCTCTTTACGAACATCCATGATGTGTTCACCATCCATCCCTTATTTGATGTCAAGAGCCAAAGGAAATGATCCGTCCTTGTATTTTCAGTAAAATACCTCACGCATATTTACCACTTGGTTCCATTCTATTACCAATCCTAATAAACTAAGATTTCATCTTTGCTATCCCACATCATATTATGATACCTCCTTTCAAGACTAGCTGGATAATTTTTTTTTTTCTCTCTTGTACTCCCTTATTTCAGTGCTCAGATTCTGTTTTGTGCCTTTGGATTAATTATTCTTTCAGATCCAGAAATCTATACTTAGATCTCAACTAAGTCCCTATTTACAACTGATCTTGGACAGTTGACCTTTCCTTTGGCTTGATATTTGGTTGGTCTTCATTTATTTTCATAGTATGTGTGCATATGCTTGGGTTATGGAATGAACACCAGGCTAGAACAAATACATAGATTATGATTGGCTATCAACTCTTATAGGGACAAAAACTTAGTTCTCTTTTTGTGGGTGAGAGTCTAGCTATGTTCACACTTTCTTTTTTTTTTTTTTCATTTCTTTGAACTTGTAAACCAAATGGACACAAAAGGCAGCTATAGGTTTGATTTCTGGAATGTGTTGTGATAGCACAATAGCTTAGGCAGAGTGATATGAGGGATACAGCCCCTGACCCATCGTTTGGACTCTTGACCAGTTGTAAATGTGGCCATTTTCATTTTCTGAATTGCTTAGAGTCCATAACAGCTATAATGTGTATGTCAAAACTACTTTAAAATTATGAGGTCTGGCACCAATAAGCCAACATTCTTTTATATCTAGTGATCCTAGCTAATTGACTAGGATGGAGCTTCTTTCTTTGGTTTAATCATGTATCATTTATCAAACATTATATAATACTAAGAAACTGTGGGTGAGTTTAATATATAACAATTTTGGCATGTGCCCTCCAGGAAGTTTTCGTCTCATTGTGCATTTGATACTCACATATGAAAAATTAAATAACAGAATAAAGCAATTATATGCCAGACGTCACAAGGCATTATCTGATTAAGCCTCCAACTAAGACAAAATGCTGGTTAGACTTCTTGTTAGAAAAGTATATCAACCTCTCAATTTGTTCATTATCATGACTTTGCTTTTTGTAAGTCCAAGTATAAGCATTCCAGGCCTTGTCACAGAATGCACCTGTCTGCTCTTATGACACATTTAGTTTAGAGACATTCTATTTATAGGAAATATTTGAAATATATGGTTCATCCATTGTCGGTTAGTGTTTTCTATGATCTATGTACTTTTTCAAGGAAGTCCACTATTATAACTTATATTTGGCCTACTGAAAGAACCATGCTTCCTAAACTGCAGTTTAATATTAAAACGTGGCTTTTATCCAAGGGCAGTATAAGGAGCAGCCATGCAAAACCCATTACTGTATTAGCCATAGAATGTTATTCAGGAAACCGTTCATGATATTCTTCTGTTTTTCTTTTATGAAGGCCCACAAAACAAAATTGTTTTAGAGATTGGTGTCACAAATATCTTTGCTTTCACTGAAAATTGTGAGTTACTCTCTTTCTAACAATAATATGACTGGCCCCATCTTCCTATATTTATTGTTGTCAGGAAGTTAAGTGAAGAATTTGAAACCTATGCTACTTCAATAAACACGCTACTTCTAATGTTATCTGAAAAGGAGGGTGGCAAAAAGATATGGAAAGGTAGAAACAAAGAAGGAAGGAAGGAAAAAAAAGATAAAAATGAAATGGAGTATTTGGTATCTATTTGGCTGCACCTTTTTACTCCTGATACTCATTCCTGACACGCACTCCTGACATTTATTAGTCCAAATCGATTTGGAAAATATTTCTTCTACTCCAGTGTCTTGTTCCTCTGGATATAATTTATTTCATTTACCTCCTTGTACCAAATTTACATGCCAAATAATTATAAACATCCACTGGGAATAAGTGTTCAAATCCAAAGCAATTTCTACCTAACTAAAATTGGCATGGAAACATTTGTAAAGTTGAGCATATAGGTATAATTTTAATGGCTTCTTCTCAGAATAATCATTACGGCAAGTGGTAAATAATCAGTGGATTGGTGAAATACAAGATAATTAGTGGTTAAATTCCTCTCTTTCCCAGCAACCTCAATGATTTAAATAATATTTCTATACACTAACAGCAAAATATATAAAAAGTAAAGAAATGAAAGAATCTCATTTACAACAGCATTAAAACCAATAAAATACTAGTAGTAAATCTAACCAAGGTGATGAAAGATCTCTACACTGAAAATTATAAGACAGTGATGAAAGAAATTGAAGATGACACAAATAAATGGAAAGATATCACATGTTCATGGATCAGAAGAATGAATATCATTAAAATGTCTGTAGTAGCCAAAGCCAGCTATAGATTCAATACAATCTGTCAATATTCCAACAGCAATTTTTACAGAAGTAGAAAAAATAAATTCTAAAATTGTTTTGAAGTTATAGGAACACCTGGGAAAGACTTGGAATAGCCAAAGCAATCCTAAGAAGAACAAAACTGGAGGCATTATACTTCCTGACTTCAAACTATATTACAAATCTATAGTAATCAAAACAGGCATAAAAAACAGGCACATAGACTAACGGAACAGAATTGAGAGCTCAGAAATAAATCCATGCATACATATCAACTAATAGTTGACAAGGAGGTCAAGAACACTCAAGAGAGGAAAGACAGTTTCTTCAATAAGTAGTGCTGGGAAAACTGGATATTCATATGCAAAGTAATGAAACTAGAGCCCTATCTTACATCACTCACAAAGGTTAACTCCAAATGGATTAAAGACTTAAACATATTTAAGAATTGAAATCATAAAACTGCTAGAAATAAACATAGGGCAAAATCTCCTTGACATTGATCTCAACAGCAATCCCCTTGATATGAATGACAGCAAAAGCAACAAATACGTAAGTGACACTAAATCAAATAAGTTTTACAGAGCAAAAGGAACAGTCAACAAAATGAAAATGCAACCTATGGAATGGGAGAAGATATTTGCACGTCATATATCTCATAAGGGGTTAATATCTAAAGTATGAAGAACTCAACAGCAAAAAAAAAAAACAAAACCCTATAGCCTATTAAAAAATGGGCAGCAGAACTGAATAGACATACAAATGACCAATAGGATTTTCTATATATAAGATCATATCATCTGCAAAGACAATTTTACTTCTATTCCTTTTATATCTTTTTCTTACATTATTGTTCTGGCTAGGATTTATAGTACTATGCTGAATAGGAGTGCTGTGAGTGGGCGCCCTTGTCTTGTCCTGATCTTAGAGGAAAAGCTTTCAACATTTCACAATTGAGGATGAGGTAGCTGTGGTTTTGTCATATATGGCTTTATTTTTTTGAGGTTATTTTGTTGTATGTACCTTCTATACTCAATGTGTTGAGCATTTCTTATCATGAAATGATGCATTTTGTCAAGTGCTTTTTTGCAACTCTTGAGATGATCATATGACTTTTTCCATTCTTCTAATGTCGTGAATCACATTTATTGATTTGTGTGTGTTGAACCAACCCTGAATCCTAGAGATAAATCCAGCTTGGTCATGGTGAATGATCCTTTTAATTGGGTGTTGAATTCAGTGTGCTAATATTTCAGTCAGAAATTTTGCATCCGTATTTATTCATCAGGGCTATTGGTCTGTAATTTGCTTGTAATATCTTATCTGACATTGGTATCAGGTACCAGGGTAATGCTGGCCTTGTAAAATGAGTTTGGGAGTGTTCCCTCTACAATTTTTTTGGAAGAGTTGAAGAATAATTGACATTAAAATTCTTTTTTAATTCTGGTAGAATTCACCAATGAAACCATCTGGTTCCAGTTTTTCTGTTTGGGGAGTTTTTGATTAACTTATTTAATATATTTAGTTAATATTGTTCTTTTTAGGTTCTTCTCTATTTCTTTACAATTCAATCTTGGTAGATTTTATGTTTCTAGGAGTTTATCCACTTCTTCTAGGTTATCCAGTTTGTTTACGTATAATTCATGATACTCTCACAATCCTTTGTATTCTGTGGTATTGATTGTAACATCTCCTCCTCATTTCTGATTTTATTTATTTGAGTCTTCTCTCCATTTTTCTGAGTTAGTCTAGCTAAATGTCCATTTAGTTTATCTTTAAAAAAAAACAGCTCAAGTTCATTACATCTTTACTACTGTTGTTCTGGTCTCTATTACATTTATTTCTGCTCCAATCTTTGTTATTTCCTTTCTTCTGCTAACTTTGGGCTTAGTTTGTTCTTTTTCTAGTTGCTTAATGCATAAAGTTAGGCTTTTATTTGAGAAATTTATTGTTTAGTAATGTAGGTGTTTATTGTTATATATTCTTAGTACAGATTTGCAGCATCCCATAAGTTTTGATATGTTGTGCTTCCATTTTAATTTGTTTCAAAATTTTTTATTTCCCTCTTGATTTCTTCTTTGACTCACTGGTTATTCAGTGGTATGTTGATTATTCTCTACATATTTGTGAATTTTCCAGCTTCCCTCTTGTTATTGATTTCTAGTTTCATACAATTTTCACCAAAAAGATACTTGGTATGATTTTATCTTGTTAAATTAGTGAAGACTTGTTTTGTGACCTATCTTGGAGAATGTTTCATGTACACTGAGAAGAATGTGCATTCTGCTGCTGTTGGATGGAATGTCTGTATATATCTGTTAAATTATGCATTGGACCAGATGGACTTAAGTCCAACATTTCCTTATTGATTTTCTTTCTGGATGATCTATTCAGTTTTGAAAGTGCACTATTGAAGTCCCCTATTTTATTGTGTTGTCTCTTTCTCCTTTCAAATCTGTTAGCATTTGCTTAATACTTTTAAGTGCCCTGATAGTGGGTGTACTTATATTTATGATTTTTATATGTTCTTGATGAATTGAATCCCTTATCATTACATAATAATTATCTCTGTCTCTTGTTACTATTTTTTTTGGCTTAAATCCTGTTTTCTATGATATAAATACAGCTACTCCTGCTCTCTTTTGGTTTCCACTTACATAGAATATCTTTTGCCATCCCTTCACTTTATTTGTCCTCAAAGATGAGGTGAGTCTTTTGTAGGCAACATATAGTTGGGTCTTGTTGTTTTATCTATCCAGCCACTCTATACCTTTTGATTGGAAAATTTAACTTATTAACATTTAGAGTAATTATTGATAGGTGTGATATTTGGCCTTCATCCCCTTTCTTGGCTCACAGCTCACAAAACCCTTGGAATTTCCTGTGATAAGAGTACAGGCATACCTCAATTGATTGTGCTTCATTTTATTGTGTTTTTTTTTTTTTTTTTTTTTTTTTTTTTTTTTTTTTACAAATTGAAGGTTTTTGGCAATGTTGTGTCAAGCAAATCTATTGGCACCATTTTTTTCAGCAGTATTTGCTCACTTCGTGTCTCTGTGTCACATATTTGGGTAATTCTCCCAATATTTCAAATCCTGCACCAACGGAAATATTACAATTCACTGAAGTCTCAGATGATGGTTAACACTGTTTATCAACAAAATATGTTTTAATTAAAGTATGTACATTTTTTAGACACAGTGCTATTGCACACATAATAGACAACAGGCTAGTGTAAACATAACTTTAATATGCACTGGGAAACCAAAAAATTTGTGACAGCTTTATTGCAATATTCACTTTATTGCAGTGGTCCTGAACTGAACCTTCAATATCTCTGAGATATGCTTGTAATGGGAGCATCTTTTGTCATAATATTTGGTCTTTTGTCCTAGGTTTCTGAAATCACTTCAGAACCATAAAGGAGAAATGGGTGTTTTGTTATTCATAAGAAGCCTCTTCTGCCACAACTGGGTTTATATCAATGAGGTGAGTTCTGGAAAGCACCTAAGGATGGGGGCTGGTTGCCAGGGTTAAGAGAGTTGGAACTTTCAGTCCCACCCCCTGATTTCCAGGGAGGGGAGAGGGGCTGGAGGTTGAATCATTATCCAATGATTTAATCAATAAAGCCTCCATAAAACCCCAAAAGGACTGGGGTCAGAGAGCTTCAGGGTTGGTCAACATTTGGAGATTTGGGGACAGTGGCACACCTAGAATCCTGTGGGACTGAAGCCTTAAATTATGGTATCTGATGCTATATCTGGGTAGATAGTGTCAGAATTAAGTTAAATTTTAGGACACCCAGATATTGTTCCAAGCATCGCTTGGTGGTATGGGGAGAAAACCCCCACACTCATATTGGAAATGGGTTCAGAACATTTTAATAAGGAAGGACTTACTAATCCCATCTTACTGTTTTCTGTTTGATTTGTGGTTCCCATGAGATTTACATAAAACATCTTATAGATATATTGGTCTATCATATGCTGATAACAATATTGAATACAAAAATTCTATCTTTTTACTCTCCCCTTTTACATTTGTTAAACAATATTGTGTATTAATTAATGAATAATGAAGCTATAGCTATGTTTTAATAATCTGTTTCTTTCATTTTATTCTAGAGTTAAGTAGTTAACACATCACTGTGTTACAGTATTAGGGTATTCTGAATGTGGCTATATGCTTACTTTTACCAGTGCATTGTATGTTTTTAATTTGCCCATTAGTGTCCTTTTGTTTCAGCCTGAGGAACTCCTGTTAGCTTTCTTATAATTCAGTGTTAGTGATGGTGAATTCCCTCAGCTTTTGTTTATTATGGAAAGATTTTATCTCATCTTCAATTCTGAGGAACAACTTTTCTGGGTATTCTTTGTTGGCAGTTTCTTTCTTTTAGCATGTTGAATATATCATCCCATTCTCTTCTGGTCTAATAGGTGTCTGCTGAAAAATCTCAGAGCTTTTTGAGGATTCCCTTACATGAGAGAATATTTTTTCTCTTGCTGCTTTAAAAATCATTTTTTGGTTTTAGACAATTTTATTATTATGTGTCTTGGAGAGAAACCATTTTGGAGTGAAATTTTGAGGTGACCTATAAGGTTCATGAAATTCGATGTTCAAATTTCTCCCCATATTTGGGAATTCTCAGCCATTATTTCTTTAGATAAACTTTCCAATTCTTTCTCCCTCTGGGACTCCAATAATGCATACATTATTTCTTTGGGTGGTTTCTCATAACCCCTTTAGGCTTTCTACATTCCTTTCCATTCTTTTTTCTTTTTGCTCTTGGAATTGTATTGTTGCAATTGATTTGTTTTCTAGCTCACTGGTTCTCTTTCCTCCTTGTTGAAGTCTAAGCTGTCTATTGAATTCTTCAGTTCAGTCATTGTATTCTTCACGTCCAAAATTTGGTTCTCTTCTGTTTAATACCTCGTTGTTGAGCTTCTAATTTTGTTCTTATATTGCTTCCCTAATATCTTTAAAGTGTTTTCCTGTGTTCTTATAGTCCTCTAAGCATCTGTAGAACAATTTATTTGTTGGCCAATTTCTGGATATCTATTTCTTTGGGGCCAGTTACTGTAGTTTTACTGTATTCCCTTGGTGGAGACATGTTTCCCTGATTCTTTGTGATCCCTAGAAACTTCTGTAGGTATCTGCATTTGAAAGAGCAGTCACATCTTCCAGGCTTCATGGATGAGTTTTGTTAAAGGAAGGCTTTCATTGGTAGATGGGGAGCACAACTGGATTGTGCTATGATCATGCCTCAAGTGGTACAGGATGACAAGTGTGGGGCACATTGTGGCACTGTCTGAAGGGAGTTTTGATGTTTCTTCAATTTAGGCCACTGTGGTTCACCGCATTGATAGGGTTATACTGCTTGGTGAGCACCACAGGGGGACTACAGTGCCTGTAAGGGCTATTGGGCTCCTAAGTGTCACCTCCAGGACAAGTAGCTAGGGACCAGGGCAGGCATGTATGTAGTCGCTGTGGTCACATGTAGACATGCTACCTGCCCTGGTTCCTGTAAATAAGAACAAGGGCCATCTATGGGCTCCTTTGCATCTGCAGAAGACCTGGGTATTAGTGTGTTCTCCTATGGATTTATACTCTATCCCTAGGTAGTCATACTGCACTGGGGATCATACAGGTCCATAGCTTGAAGATCTAGCTCTAAGGAGGCACAGTGTTGCTGGCCATTGACAGAAGGCAGAGTCTGATCCGGATCTGCAAGCAGCTGTGGGAGTCCAGGATGCCAGTGTACTCTTCTGTGGCCACATACTCTTTCCCCTGGGTGCATTGTAGTAAGAACCAGTGATGGGAGTTAGGCTGGGGACAAAGCTGGAGGGGTTCTCTATAAGTTTATGTGATGTTGCCAGCCAATAGTAGAAAGGAGAGCTTGAGACCTACCCATAAGTAGCGATGAGGTCCCTGGCTGTCGGTGTTTTCACCCAGGGCTTCATAACACCTTCCAGGTATGCTGCAATGGAAGCCAACGATATGCATCAGGCTGATGGCATGCAGATGCACAGCTGGATGGCTGAGCCCTGAGCATAGGCACACTATCAATCAACCAAGAGTGCCTAAGCTGGTGTCTTGTACTTGCACAGCTGCAGGAACCTGGGCTCCAACATGGTGTGGGTGCATAATGCTCAGGGAGGATGTGAGGTGCATGTTAGTGAATATAAATACCTTTGGGGTACCTGGTGAGATCTGTGCAGCCTGCTGATGACTTTCTCAGTGGCAGAAGCTGCTGAATTTGTCTTTAGAGCCAAGTCTCTGTGAACTGCAATTGCTCCCACTATGTTTGCTGATAATAGCTTCTGCTTTTCTTCCTTTTTCCTAGATAGCTATTCATGCCATTCTGTGTAGGAGGTACCAAAGCTGGACCTTCACATGGTGCTGGGAGAGGCTAGAAAGCTAGTTGCTCACCCCACTTTTCTTTTTCTGGTGAGAGGAACCCTTACTAGTTGGGAAGTTCAGCATTGCTGAACAATGCTGGCTTAGGGGACATGATGATACAGGCAAAATTAAGCTGTCTTTCTTTGTGTGATTAGGATTTTTTTCCATGGTATTGCTAAAACTTCGTAAGAGGAGTGTAGAGGTCTCATGGAGTTGTCTAATCATTGCTCAATCTTTGTGTCAGGATAGGGAAGCTGGGATCTCCTATGTCACCATTTTTCAAAGAATTTAGAAAAAGCTTCTATCTTGGCAATGATTTTTGGATATGACATCTAAAGCACAAGCATCAAATGGGACTACATCACATTAAAATGGTTCTACATAGCAAAAGACAGACAACCAATGGACTTGGGGTTAATATCCAAAATAAATATATAAGAGACATACAACTCAATAGCAAAGAACAAATAATACACTTTAAAAATGGGGCAAAGGGGGCTTCCCTGGTGGCGCAGTGGTTGAGAGTCCGCCTGCCGATGCAGGGGACGCGGGTTCGTGCCCCGGTCCGGGAAGATCCCACATGCCGCGGAGCGGCTGGGCCCGGGAGCCATGGCCGCTGCGCCTGCGCGTCCGGAGCCTGTGCTCCGCAAAGGGAGAGGCCACAGCGGTGAGAGGCCCGCGTACCAGAAAAAAAAAAAAAAAAAATGGGGCAAAGGAGCTGAAGTAGACAAAAGATATTCAAATGGCCAACAGGGACACAAAAGTGTGCTCAACAGCAGTAATTAGGGAAACACAAATCAGAATGAGATGTCACCTCATGCCTTTCAGAATAGCTGTCACTGAAAAGATGTGCAAGCATCAGTAAGGATGCACAGAGGAAGGGAAACCTTGTATACCCTTGGTGGGACTATAAATTGGTATAGCCATTAGGCAAAACAGAATGGATTTTCTTCAAGAAATTAAAAAAGACCTTCTGCGACCTGTACCTGCTGCTCTGGAGAGAAGGCCAGACCCTGACCACGTGCTTCACAGAGGAATAGCAGTCACCCCATGCTGCCTGCTTCTAACCTGGGCTGTGTTGCAGCACTCCAGCTCACTGGCCTCTTTCAACACCTGTGGAGGTGGCCTGGATCTTAAGAAGGGCCTTGACCTCACCTCCTTCCATCAGAAATCACAACTAACTGCTAAACAACCATCAATTAAAAAAAGACTGGAACCTACCAAAAAAGATATTCTACATCCAAAGACAAAGAAGAAACCACACAGTGAGATCGTAAGAAAAGTGCACTTGCAATATAATCAAATCCCATACCCCACAGTGGGCAACCCACAAACTGGAGAATAATTATACTGTAGACGTTCTCCCATGGGAGTGAGAGTTCTCAGCCCCATGTCAACCTCCCTAGCATGGAGGTCTGTCATCAGAAGGAGGAGTCCCCACTCTTACAGGGCACAGAGAAGGTCTCCTGTGTACTGGGACCCAGGACAAAAGCAGTGACTTTACAGAAGCCTGGGCCAGACCTACCTGCTGGTCTTGTGGAGAGGGGGCAGTGGCTTTCTCTGGGACATAAAGGCTGGTGGTGAACATATCCAGGAGTACTCATCTGCAGGCTGACATCTTGCTTGGTTCATTAGCACCAAGACCTGGCCCTACCCAACAGCCTGTAGGCTCCAGTGCTGGGACACCTCAGGCCAAACAACAAACAGGGCAAGAGCCCAGCCCCACCTATCAAGAGACAGGCTCCCTAAAGATTTCCTCAGACACCTGTAGACATGCCCTTAGACATGGCCCTGCCCACCAGAGGTCCAAGACATAGCTCCACTGACCAGTGGGCAGGTTCTGGCACCTCCCACTGGAAAGCACAGGCCTCTAGACCAGCCTCACCCACCAGGAGGCAGACACCAGAAGCAAGAAAACTAAAATCCCACAGCCTGTGGAACTGAGTCTGCACACACTGGTCAGAACCTACCCTGGGACCAGCTGGTCCCTGGTGCTTGGGTGATGAGAGGAGAGTGTATTGCTGGGACACATAGGACATCCCCTACAGAGAGCCACTTCTCCAAGGTCAAGAAATATAACTAACCTTCCACATATATACAAATACAAATAGAAATTTAGACAAAATGAGACAGAAGAGGAATATGCTCCATATGAAGGAACAAGATAAAAACCCAGAACAACAACTAAGTGACATAGAGATAGATAGGCAATCTATATAAGAAAGAGTTCAGAGTAATGGTCATGAAGATGATCAAGAAAAGAATGGATGCACAGAATGAGAAGTTACAAGAAGTTTTTAACAGAGTTAGAAAATATAGAGAACAGCCAGAGTTGAAGAATACAATAACTGAAATGAAAAATACACTAGAAAGAATCAAACATAGAATAAATGAGGCAGAAGAACATAAAAGTAAGCTGGAAAACAGTGGCAGAAATCAATGCTGTGGAACAGAATGAGGAAAAAAGAATGCAAAGAAATGAGGACAGTTTAAGAGACCACTAGGACAATGTCAGAAGCACCAACATTCGATTTGAGGGGGGTCAAGGAGAAAGGGCCTAAGAAAATATTTGAGGTGATAATAGCTGAAATTGTCCCTAACATGGGAAAGGAAACACTCATCCAACTCCAGGAAGCACAGAGTGACCCGTACAGGATTAACACAAGGAGGAGTATGCCAAAACACATAGTAATCAAATTGACAGAAATTAAAGAGAAAATATAGAAAGCAATGAGGGAAAAGCAACAACTAACCTTATGTGGGGGGAGTTCTTTGTATTTTATCAGCTAATTTCTCAGCAGAAACTCTGCAGGCCAGAAGAGAGAGACTGGCATGATTGATATATTTACAGTGATTGATGAAAGGGAAAAACCTACAACCCAAAATTCTCTACCCAGCAAGGCTCTTGTTCAGATTCGATGGGGAAACTTAAAGCTTTACAGACAAGCGAAATCTAAAAGAATTCAGCACCACTAAACTGGTTTACAACGAATGCTAAAGGAACTTCTCTAGGCAGAAAAGAAAAGGGCACAACCAGAAACAAGAAAATTACAAAATGAGAAAGCTCACTGGTAAAGGCAAACATACCATAAAGATAGGAAATCATCCACACACAAATATGATACCTAAATGAGGAATTGAGAGGGGAGGAGAGTATAAATGCAGGATATCTGAAATGCATTTGAAGTTAAGAGATCAGCAATGTAAATCAATCCTGTATATATAGACTGCTATATCAAAACCTCATGGTCACCACAAACCTAAATTCTATGATAGATATACACACAAAAAGAATCCAAATAGAACCCTAAAGAAACTCATCAAATCAGAAAAAAAAGAGCTACAAAACCAAATCCAAAACAATTAACAAAATGGCAATAAGAACATACATACTGATAATTACCCTACATGTAAAACAGTTAAATGCTCCAACCATAAGACATAGACGGGCTGAGTGAATACAAAAACAAGACCCACATATATGATGTCTACTCAAGACACACTGCAGACCTAGAGACACATTCAGACTGAAAATGAGGGGATGGAAAAAGAAATTCCATGCAAATGGAAATCAAAAGAAAGCTGGAGTAGCAGTTCTCATGTCAGACAAAATAGACTTTAAAATAAAGAATGCTATAAGAGACAAGGAAGGACACTACATAATGATCAAGGGATCAATCCAAGAAGAAGATATCACAATTGGAAATATTTATGCACTCAACATAAGAGTACCTCAATATGTAAGGCAGAGGCTCATAGCCATAACAGGAGAAATCAACGGTAAGAAAAGAGTGGGGAACTTTAACATTCCATTTTCGTCAAAGGACAGATCATCCAGACAGAAAATCAGTAAACACAGGCTTTAGATGATACATTAGATCATATGGACTTAATTTATAGAGCATTCCATCTAAAAGCAGCAGAATACACATTCTTTTCAAGTGTGCATGGAACATTCTCCAGGATAGATCACATGCTGGGCCACAAAGCAAGCCTCAGTAAATTTTTAAAAACTGAAATCTTATCAAGCATCTTTTCTGACCACAACAATATGAGGTAAGAAATCAACTACAAATGAAAATGAAAACACAATGATCCAAAACCTGTGTGATGCAGCAGAAGCAGTTCTAAGTTTATAGCAATACAAGCTTACCTCAGGAAACAAGAAAAATCTCATATAAACAACCTAACCTTACACTAAAGCAACTAGAGAAAGATGAAGAAACAAAACCCAACGTTAGTAAAAGGAAAGAAATCATAACAATCACAGCAGAAATAAATGAAAGGAGATGAGGAAAATGATAAAGATCAATGAAACTAAAAGGTGGTTCTTTGAAATATAATTGATAAACCTTAAGCCAGACTCATCAAGAAAAAAAGGGAAAGTGCTCAAATCAATAAAATTAGAAATGAAAAGAGAGAAGTCACAACTGCTACCACAGAAATGCAAAGGGCCATAAGAGACAAGCAATTATGTCAATAAAATGGACAACCTAGAAGAAATGGACAAATTCTTAGAAAGGTACAATCTCCCAAGACTAAAGCAAGAAGAAATAGAAAATATAAGCAGACCAATTACAAGCACTGAAATTGAATCTTTGATTTATATACTCCCAATAAATAAAAGTCTAGGGCAGACAACTTCACAGATGAATTCTATCAAACATTTAGAGAAGGGGTAACACCTATCCTTCTGAAACTATTCCAACAAATAGCAGAGGAAGGAACACTTAAAACTCATTCTAAGAGGCCACTATCACTCTGATATCAAATCCAGACAAAGATATCACACAAAAAAGAAAATTACAGGTCACTATCACTGATGAACATAGATGCAGAAATCCTCAACAAAATACTAGCAAACAGAATCCAACAACACATTAAAAGGATCATACACCATGATCAAGTGGGTTTTGTCCCAGGGAATCAAGGATATTTTCAATATCTGCAAATATATCAGTGTGACACATCACATTAACAAATTGAAGAATATAAACCATATGATCATCTCAGTAGATGCAGAAAAAGCTTTTGACAAAATTCAACATCCATTTATGACAAAAACTCTCCAGAAAGTGGGCACAGACAGAACCTACATCAACATAATAAAGGCCGTATACAACAAACCCACAGCAAACATCATCTCAATGGGGAAAAGCTGAAAACATTTCCCCTGAGATCAGGAACAAGACAAGGATGTCTAGTCTTGCCACTTTTATTCAACCTAGTTTTGGAAATCCTAGCCATGGCAATCAGAGAAGAAAAAGAAATAAAAGGAATCCAAATTAGAAAAGAAGTAAAACTGTAACTGTTTGCAGATGACATGATACTATACACAAAAAATCCCAAAGATGCTACCAGAAAATGACTAGAGCTCATCAATGAATTCAGTAAAGTTGCAGGATACAAAATAAGTATGTGATAATCTGTTGCATTTCTACACACTAGCAAAGAAAAACCAGAAAGAAATTAAGAAAACAATCCCCCTTACCATAGCATTTAAAAGAATAAAATACCTAGGAATAAACCTATCTAAGGAGGCAAAAGACCTGTACTCTGAAAACTATAGGATGCTGGTGAAAGAAAATAAGGATGACACAAACAGATGGGAAGCTGTACCATGTTCTTGGATTGTTAAAATCAATATTGTCAAAATGAGTATACTACCCAAGGCAATCTACAGATCCAATGCAATTCCTATCAAATTTCCAATGGCATTTTTCACAAAACTAGAACAAAATATTTTTAAATTTGTGTGGAAACATAAAAGACCCTGATAGCCAAAGCATTCCTGAGAAAGAAAAACAGAGCTGGAGGAATCAGGCTCCCTGACTTCAGACTAAGCTACAAAGCTAGAGTCATCAAAACAGTAAGGTACTGGAACAAAACCAGAAATATAGGTCAATGGAACAGGCTAGAAAGCTCAGAAATAAACCCATGCACCTATGGTCAATTAATCGACAACAAAGGAGGCAAGAATATACCATGGAGAAAAGACAGTCTCTTCAATAAATGGTGCTGGGAAAACTGGACAGCTACATGTAAAAGAATGAAATTAGAACACTAACACCACACACAGAAATAAACTCAAAATGCATTAAAGACCTAAATATAAGACCATAAATCCCTTAGAGGAAAACATAAGCAGATCACACTTTGACATAAATTGCAGCAATATCTTTTTTGATTCACCTCCTAGAGTAATAAAAAGAAAAACAAAAATAAACAAATGGGACCTATTTAAATTTGAAACCTTTTGCAAAGCAGAGGAAACCATAAACAAAACAAAAAGACAACACTTATAGAATGGGAGAAAATGTTTTTAAATGATGTGATGGACAAGGGATTAATCTGCAAAGTACAAACACAGGTCATAGAGCTCAATAACAAAAAAACGGACAACCCAATCAAAAAATGGGTAGAAGATCTAAATAGACATTTCTCCAAAGAACACATACAGATAGCTAAGAGGCACATAAAGAGATGCCCAACATTGCTAATTATTAGAGAAATGGAAATCAAAACTACAATGAGGTATCACCTCACACCCATCAGAATGGCTATCATCAGAATGTCTTCAAATAATAAATGCTGGCAAGGGTGTGGAGAAAAACGAACCCTCCTACACTGTTGGTAGAAATGTAAATTGATACAGCCACTATGGAGAATAGTATGGATGTTCATTAAAAAACTAAAAATAGAGCTCCCATATGATCCTGCATCCCCACTTCTGGGCATATATCCAGAGAAAATCAGAATTCAAAAAGATACATGCATCCCACTGTTCACAGCAGCACTATTCACAATAGCTAAGACATGGACGCAACCTAAGTGTCCATCAACAGATAAATGGATAAAGATGTGGTATACATACATGATGGAATATTACTCAGCCATAAAAGAGAATGAAATAATGCTATTTGCAGCAACATGGTAGGACCTAGAGATGATCATACTAAGTAAGCCAGACAGAAAGACAAATATCACATATCTCTTATATGTGGAATCTAAAAAAATTATGCAAATCAACTTATTAACAAAACAGAAATAGACTGACAGACATAGAAAGTAAACACATGGTTACCTAAGGGGAAAGGTTGGAGGAATAAATTACGAGTTTAAGACTAACATATACATACTACTATATGTAAAATAGATAATTAACAATGACTCACTGTATAGCACATGGAACTCTACTCAATATCTTGTAATAACCTATAATGGAAGAGAATATAAAAAAGGAATGTACATATTTATATATATGTATAATTTGATCACTTTGCAGTTATATATGAAACTAACATAACATTGTAAATCAACTATATTTCAATAAAATTTTTTAAAAATAAGTTAAAAAATAGAATTACCCTATGATCCAGTAATCCTACTTCTGAGTATATATATCCAAAGAGGTAGAAATCACAGTCTCATTGAAGTATCTGTACTCCTATGTTCATTGCAGCATTACTTACAATAGACCTGTGACAAGACACGGAAATACACTGTGTCAGAGAGATGAATGAAGCAATTGTGGTACACAAAATAGAATACTATTCAGCCATAGGAAAGAAGGCAATCTTGCCATTTGTGATAGCATAATGCTCTCAAGGTCCATCTGTGTTAAGTGAAATGAGTCAGACAAAGACAAATACTATATGATTTCATTAAATGTGGAATCTAAAAAAGCCACTCGTTGAAACAGATCAGATTTGTATTTGGCAGATGTGGGATTTGGGGGTGAGAGAGTGAAGTAAAGGTGGCCAAAATTCCAGTTATAAGATAATTTCTGGGGATGTAATGTACAACATTATATAGACATTGCATGTCTATAGTTAACATGCTAAGAGTAAATCTTAAAAGTTCTCATCACAAGGAAGGAAAAAATATGTAGCTAACTAATCCTATTGTGGTAATCATTTTGCAATATATATGTATATATATAATCATTATATTTTACACCTTAAACTTATACAATGTTATATGTCAAATATATTGCATCAAAACAGGGAAAAAAGTATCACAAAATGAAAACTTTTATTGTTTTTCTTAGTAATTAAATAATGTTTCATTATCTTATTTTTAGAGTTTAGCTCTAAGGAAAGGGAAGGGAAGAAATTCTTATTGAGTGGCTAATAGTAGTCAAGTCCTGTGTACAAACATTTTTGGTTAAGATTTAGTCAGGTATATAATAATATTTTAAAATAATTTACAGATATGAAAGGTATGACTAAGACATTTTCTCAAGGTCACACAATAATTAAATTCAAAGACGTTTATCTGATTAAAAATTTATACTCTTTCCTATCTATATCCTACCTCCCTGTTATTGAACATTTTAATGGTTCTCTACCTCTTCATAAAGATATAAGATTGTCTCTTCACTCATTGACTCATTCTTTCAAAAACAAATTAAAAAACTGTCCTTCCAATCACTGATTCATTCATCCTTTCAAGAAGAAATTTTTGGTATCTATTATGTTTTATACACTGTGCTCCTTTTACCTAGTTGCTTGGAATACAAAATGAACAAGCTTGTTTCATCATGGAGATATTAGTCACAGCAGTTGGCCTAATTCTGACTTGAGTGATTCCATTTTCACATGCTTAAATCTTTCTTCTCAGGAAGGGAAATGATTAAACATGACAGTTTCACTTTCACTTTTTGCAGCTAAGCTGCTGTTGTGCACCCTCTTAGAGATGTGTCTACTTCAGAGAAGATGAACTGATGTGAGCACTTTGTAGGTGTTCAAATATTAAACTATTCATAAGCTACTTCGTGATTTAATACAGGGACTTGGAGCTCCCTTGGGTTCTCAGGACTTGTTGCTTAAAAAAAAAAATAGTTTGCATTTTAAAGAAAAGGTAAAATTCTAAATGCTTTCTACTCCCAGAGTATATTGCAATCTAAATTTATTCAACTGTGCTGCTGATATTTAAGTAAATTCACCAGCTTGTTATATTTAACATTTAGCTGAACCTTTTAGTGCTGTAATAAGAATAGTCGTATCAAAATATGTAGAAGAAATTGTACATCATTATTACAAAAAGGCAGCATCAATCATCTCATGAGTTTTTCTTGGCTATCCTCCCTTGGAAGTTATATAGGACCTACAGTTATACCTCTAGATGCATGGGCAAAAAGCACCAGATTCGGAAAGTTAGTTACAGCATTATTAAATGGATAGTTGCATGAGGCAACATTGTTGAATATTCAGTTGACCCTTGAACAATGTAGGGGTTAAGAGTTCTGACCCTTACACAGTTGAAAATCCATGTGGAACTTTTGATTCCTCTAAAACTTAACTACTAATAGCCCTATTGTTGACCAGAAGACTTACAGATAACATAAGCAGTGGATTAACACATATTTTATGTTTTGTATATTAAATACTGTATTCTTACAATAAAGTAAGTTAGAAAAAATGTTAAGAAAATTATAATGAAGAGAAAATGTTATATTTACTGTACTGTAAGTTTATGTTCTCTGTTTACAAGATGAATCACTTGTCAGTACCTACATCAATATTGTCTTGTATGATACAAAACACTACAGATGTTATCTATATTACTAACACTAGACCTCAAAAATGAAAAGATGTAAAAACTAAATTCATATTTATCTATAGATGTAACAATTCATGAATTGATAACAAAGAAGCAGTAATATGATTGCTTTATGGGAGCCTAGTATAATCAATGTGATTGCTTCACAGTAACCCAGCCTCTACATTAATGAATGAATCATTGTAAAATGTATATGGCATACAGTATTACAGTCATATTCATAATATAGTTTTGGAAACTGTTAACATTTTTTAAAAATACTGTTTACCTGTGATGATAGGCTGATATGCAATTTCTCCAGTTAGGAGAGATAGAGGCATACTGCCCAATAGTGTAATTCTTTGAAAGCAAAGCTATAAAACAGTAAGAAAACTAGCACATTAATAATTTTACATTAAATATCACTCACTTTTTGACTATGTAAGGACAGACTAATCTCTACATACACACTTTTTCAATATATTTATTGAAAAAATCTGTGTATAAGGGCACCCATGCAACTCAAACATCAACTATATCTACTTAATATGAGGGTTACAAGAAATAAAAAATATCTCCATGTTTAAGTTCAGTGTGATCAACCTTCAGTAAATAAATAATTGTCAGGAATATTTTTTGTTAAAATTATAGGGAAGAAGATGATAATGCAATGGAAGGCTAGTTTTTGAATTTTTAAGAATCCTCACATAAAAACAAACAGAACTGGATAGAAAAACCAAAAATCTGTGGATAGTAAGTATCCATACAAGCCCCTGGAGACAAATTATTAAAGACTTGTAAGACCTGTGTGTAACAATGGCTGTGTGGAAAATATCAGTGAGAATTAACAGGACATTTGAAAAGCCTAAGAAAAGAAGAATCCCTAAAATCCAGCAGTTACTCCTCGGAAAGCACAGCAGCAAAACACAAGATTTATATGGTTAAGTAAATTAGATTATAATGAGATATTTAAGGCAGCTACACTTTATGAAACAATAAAATGGAGTAACATATTTAAGATACTCAAAAGAAAATGAGAACCAAGGATTTCCTACTCAGCAACACTGATCATCAGCTGAAACCTGTATGGTTTTTGCCTACCGCATTCTTCATTGCATGCCAGATACCTAGGTCAGTCTTAATTGGGCTAGAAAAGCCAAGTCCCTGTGAAATCTCAAAACTGACCCATGAGGACATCTCTTCAGTGAAGGGCTCCACACTGAGGAAAAATTTCTGGGAATGGTATCAAAATTGAGTAGGACAGAGACAATAGAGAGAAAAATTCCAGGTAAAAGTGGAGAAAAAAATATAGCCAGGAAATCTCAGAAAAGCAAGCTGCCATATTTTTAAACAATACAAAAACAAGAATAAAGGGAGCTTTGTAAATTATAAAAACTATCTTATAACACAATTTCTTGTAAAAGTTCAGAAAACTCAATTCAAGTAAATATAAGCAACACAAAAATAGTAAGACCAGATACCATATAAGCTACAGGTATAAGAAAATTAAAAATAGACTACAGAGCAGAATAATAGTCTTTCAGAAAAACTATGCATGCCAGAAAAACATTCCCAGAAAACATTAAGAATCTAATGTATATTTCAAGATATGCTGAGTAGGTTAGATATTTATGCAGGCATGAAATTATATTATAAATAAAAATGCAGAAATAAGATGATAGAAATTAAGAATTATACATTTTTAAAAAATCATAAGAATACTTAAAAGCAGTACAGGAGCAAATAAACAGAACATAATACCTCAATAGCAACTGACAGTACAAAATAAGGAAATTTAATAGATTAAAAAGAGGAAAAAATTTGAGAAAAAGTAACAGTTATTGAAGGCAAGAACAAGCAAAGAAAATCTAACATATGGATAACAGTAGTAACTGAAGAAGAATGTCTCATCAAGGACATAGAATATATAAAAATATATTAAAACTATAATTCAAAAAACTAAAACAAAAAAATTTCAATTGTCCTTTTCAAAAGAGAAAACAAAATATCTGAAACTGTTAACCCAGAATGACTAACAAATTTTTGTAAAATGATTGAACTTAATAGAAAAAGAAAAGAGAAAACTTGGGCCATTCAAGCAACAAAGCACAAGGTTTACACAAGAAAGTAAATTACCATGAGATATTAAGACTGCTACACCTTATACTACAGTAAAATGGGATAACATTTTTTATGGTACTCAAGAAAAAGAAAATGTGAGACAAGGATTTCTTACTCAGCAAAACTGATCTTCATTTTGAAAGACTATCAACTGTTATTAATGTACAAGTATTAATAAGATATTGTTGTCATGAGACTTTCCTCAATTATCTCTTAGTGAAAGAAATTTGGGCAATGATAAAAACTAGAAAGATACTGACCTAAGGACTGGTGGTCGGAGTTATATACATAGTTACTTACAGAACTAAAATGAAGTCTTAAAGAAAGAATTTATAGCACGTGATGACTGTATTATCTGCTATTGTAGACACAGTGTAAACATGAAAGTCTGGAGAGAATGTGAAGAAATCATATGCAAAAAAATGTTTAAACTGTTTTCAGCAACCATCATTGATACTGACATAATCATTATTCTCAATCTGTTCACATGTAATATGCCATAAAGCAAAATGAGTAATCATGGAATATTCTAGTTCTACCACCTTCTGTATACTTTAGAACCAAGATCTCTGTGTGGAAGAAAGAGGATATGTACAGATACAATATGAATATAATATAGAAAAGATTAAGTGAAAACCCTACAATTAGTTATGAATTAGAACTGTATTAGAATGTGATAATAGTGTGAGTAGGAACTCATGAAGTTTTGTTCCTTTTACCTATATTTATATATCTATCTTTTTAAAGTCTTTTTCTCTCCATCTCTCTATTCCTCTCTTCCACATATAGGAGATATATATATAATATTTTCTGATGATTGTATATACATATACATTATATGCACATATATATCCTGTACATTATTTTTAAAGGAAGTAGCAATGAGCATCCATATTGTTTTCTTAAATTACCATTTCCCTTTAAAGGAATCCAAGGCTAATATAGAATTGGCTGATTCCATGTGTTAAGATGAGCCCAGATCAACTTCTCATACCAGATTATAAGGTAGCTATCAACAAATGTTAATGCCCTGTCTAAAGAACCAAAAGGCCATAGGAAGCAATTTTGGAAGAGTACCACTGTCCAAAGAGGGGATATTTTGAATGTCATGAATAAGAATTGCTATGTATGGAACCCCACAAAATATGTTTAAATCTCAGTTTATACGCATACTAAAGAAAAAAAAACATAATTGGTCAGCTTTTGAGAATGACAGAAATCAATTTTCATATAAACCAGGTAAATGAATGTAAGAATCAAACTTTTTTTTTTTTTTTTTTTTTTTTTTTTTTTTTTTTTTTTTGCAGTACGTGGGCCTCTCACTGTTGTGGCCTCTCTCATTGTGGAGCACAGGCTCTGGACGTGCAGGCTCAGTGGCCCTGGCTCACGGGCCCAGCTGCTTTGAGGCATGTGGGATCTTCCCAGACTGGGCCACGAACCCATATCCCCTGCATTGTCAGGCAGACTCTCAACCACTGCGCCACCAGAGAAGCCCAAGAATCAAACATTTTTAGGTGTCTTTTTCTACGTTGTGGATATTCAAATTATAAATGAGGAAGAATGTCACTTTATAAAATATTTTAGTTAGTAATTTAAAAAAATAACAATGAAAATAGAGCCATCTTGAAAACTTATTGAATTAGTGGATCTAGACATTGAGCCCCTATGCATTTTAACATCCAAAGAGAGTGAAAATCCAAACATGTGCCTCCTAAGGGAGGAGAACAAGTGAATCTATATCCTTGCCAAAGAGACTGTACTTGATTCTGGTCATGCCATTGGGTCCATTGCCAATTTGAAATAACTAAAGATGAGTGAATAAATTGCTAACATGCACCATGAATACACAATGAGCACAATCCAGACTGTGTGAAATTCTAGATTAAATGGCCTAATACCTTAAATAGATAAAAGTGATAAGGAAAATAAAAGACTAGAAATCTTTAGGTTAAAATAAACAAATTACCAAGATGGTAAAGAGGCAAAATGAAGCTATAATACCTAGAAATATATACTTAGGTGATGAATTCAAAAAGAAATGCCAGGAAGTGATTACTAGTTAAGTCAGGATAGTAGTTCCTTTTGAGCAATTGAAGAATGTGTGATTGATATTTGCAAGAACAAGGGCTTCTGGGTTTCCTAGCAATGTTCCTGGGCTGAGTAATGATTACATGTGTCCATTTAATAATGTTTCACTAAACTATTCATTTCGGTGTAGATTTCTGTATGTGTATAGAATTTTACAATAAAAAGGCAAAAGAAAAATTCAAGTAAAATGACAGGTTTTTTCTTTAAAGAAGGTCTAGATAGGTGAGAATTGCACTGAGAGGCACCCCCCTCCCACCCCGCCACCCAAGACTATCATTTCTCCAGTGGGAAAAAGAGAGCCCAGGGTGGATGTACAATTCCCTCAGCATTACACGTTGCTTTCCAGGGGGCCTGCTCTAGTGGTACCTCACAGGACTCACAGAGAAATCTGAAGGGCTTGACCACTGTGAATCAATGTGATTGAGAAGAGAGGTGTGGTTTACAGTACCCAACAACACCCAAGTAGAAATCCTCCCAGGAGCTGTGCTCATCTGAAGAACCAAGACAGTGGTGTACTGACCAGAGAACTTGATGGGACATAGGTCTGCCTGATTTTGGATGCCAAACCAAGAACCTTGCTAGCCTTGGACCTTGGTTTGCCTCTCTATCCAGGCAGGAAACCTAATTCATAACCCCATCTTCTGGTGAGTATAGTACCCAGTCCTGACCATTGAAGAAGCCTGACCAGAAAATCCAGGCAACTGTGGATCCTATCCTGTGACCTTACTTGGGCAAGGAACCAGGCCAGGAGAGAATAGATGATATATTCAAAATATTAAAACTAAAACAAAAAGTGTCAACCAAGGATACTATACCTGGCAAAGCTGTCCTTCAGAAATGAAGGGAAGATAAGACTGTAACAAAAGGTGAGGGAGTTAATCAACTCTAGATCTGCCTTGCAAGAAATGCTGAAGGGAGTACTTCAAGTAGAAATAAAAGGATATTAATTAACATTATAAAAACCTATGAAGATAGAGTAGAATTCACTAGTAATGGATATATAATCAAATTCAGATCTCTAATATAATAATTATGGTGCATAATTCACTTACAACTCTATTTTTAAAGTTTTTAAAAAGTGTATTAGAAATAATTATAACCGCAATAATTTGTTATTGGGTACATAATATATAAACTGTAATAATAATGTGAAGTGTAAGGGGGTAGAGTAGTAAAAATGTGAAGTTTAGAAATACTGTTTAAGATGTTATCAGTTTAAATTAAGGTGTTATAATTTAAATATATTTTATGTAAGCCACATGGTAATTACAAATGAAAAACCCAAAGGAGTCATAAAAAGAACCTGATAAAGAGGCCAAAGCATACTGATATCAAAAGTCATCAAATTATGAAAGAGGATAGCAGGGTAAGAAGCAAGGAACAATCGATTTACAAAACAGAGAACAATTTACAAAATGGCAATAGTAAGTCCTTAACTATCAATAATTACTTTAAAAACATGGTTTAAAAGGATACATGCACCCCAATGTTCATTGCAGTGTTGTTTTCAATAGCCAAGACATGGAAGCAATCTAGATGTTAACTGACAGATGAATGGATAAAGAAGACGTGGTACATATGGAATATAACTCAGCCATTAAAAAGAATGAAGTAATACCATTTGCAGCAATGTGATTGGACCTGGAGATGATCATACTAAGTGAAGTAAGTCGGACAGAGAAAGACAAATATCATATGATATCACTTATATGTGGAATCTGAAAAAATATACAGATGAACTTATTTACCAAACAGAAACAGACTCACAGACTTAGAGAATGGACTTATGGTTACCATGGGGAAAGGGTGGGAGGAGGGATAGGAGTATGGGACTGACATGTACACACTGTTATATTTAAAATAGATAACCAACAAGGACCTACTGTATAGCACAGGGAATGCTGCTCAGTATTCTGTAATAACCTAAATGGGAAAAGGATTTGAAAAAGAAGAGACACATGTACATGTATAACTGAATCACTTTGCTGTACACCTGAAACAAATTTTGCTCCAATATAAAAATAAAATATTTTTTAAAAGTTAGTTTCGTATAGGTAACATATTGTTAGATCTTGATTTATTTTTATTCATTCAGTCACTCTTTCTTTTGATTGAAGAAAGCCCATTAACATTTTTTTTTTTAATTTAGGAGCATCTAAATATATAAAGCAGATACTAACAAAACTAACAAGAGAAATTAACATCAATACAATAGTTGCGTAATTTAACACTTCATTCTCAAAAATGGGTAGATTATCCAGACAGAGAATTTAAAAACTCCCCACAGATTTGAACAACACTATAAACCAAATGAACCTAACAAACATATACAGAATATTTTACCTAACAACAGCAGGATACACAGGCTTTTTAAGCCCACATGGAACATGTGTTAGGATAGGTCATATGTTAGGCCACAAAACATGTCTTTGCAAATTTAAGAAGATTAAAATCATACCAAGTATCTTCTCTGACCACAATGGTATGAAACAAGAAATCAGTAATAGGAGGAAAACTCATGAATACATGAAAATTAAACAACACTCTGCTGAACAACCAATGGACAACAAAAGAAATTAAAGGGAAATTTCAAAAATACTTAAGACAAATGAAAATGGAAATACAACATACCAAAACTAAGGGGATGGAACAAGAGCAGTTTTCAGAGGGATATTTATAACCACCAATGCAAACATAAAACAAAACAAAACAGAAATACCTCAAACAACCTAACTTTACACCTCATGGAATGAGAAACAGAAGAACAAATTAAAATTGAAAGTTAAGAGATGGAAAAATGTTAAACATAAGAGCAGGAAAAAATGATATAGAGAACAGGAAAACAATAGAAAAAATTAGAAAACCAAGATTTGATTATTTGAAAAGATAAGCAAAATTGACAAATCTTTAGTTAGACAAACCAAGAAAAAAAGAGAGGACCCAAATCAACAACATTATAAATGAAAGAAGAAACATAACAGCTGATATCACTAACATGCAAAGGATAATAGAGCCTACTCTGAACAACTATAGGCCAACAAACTGGACAACCTAGAAATTCTTAGAAATTCATAGAAACATACAACGTGCCAAGACTGGGTCAGGCAGAAATAGAAAGTCTGAATAGGCCAATTACTAGTAAGGAGACCAAATCAGGAATCACAAACCTCCAAAAACAAAAACACCCAGGAACAGATGGTTTTGCTAGTGAATTCTACCAAATATTTAAAGAAGAATAATTAATACCAATCTTTCTCAAATTCTCCCAGAAATTCAAAGAGGAGGGTACATTCCCAAACTCATTTTATAAGGCCAGCATTACCCTGATACCAATGTCAGATAAGACATTACAAGGAAAGAAAACTAGAGGCCCATATTCTTCATGAATATAGATACAGAAATTCTCAACAAAGTTTTAGCATACTGAATTCAGCAGCACGTCAAAAGCATCATACACCATATTAAGGTGGGATTCATGCTTGGGATGCAAGGATAGTTCAACATAAGCAAATCAATAAATGTGATTCACCACATTGATAGAAGGAAAGATAAAATTTATATGATCATCTCAATGTATGCAGAAAAAGCATTTCACAAAATTCAATATCCATTCATGATAAGAACTCTCAACCAATTAGATACAGAAGAAACATACCTCAACATAAAGAAGGCCATAGAAGACAAGTCCACAGCTAACATAATACTCACCAGTAAAAGGTTGGAAGTCTTCTCTCTAAGGTCAGGAACATGACACGAATGTCTACTCTTACCAGACTTATTCAATATAGTACTAGTTAGGCTTCAGAATTGGAAAGAAAGAAGTAAAATTGTCTCTATCTGCAGATGGTGTGATTTTATATATAGAAAATTCCAAAGATTCCACCAAAAAAACTGCTAGAACTAGTCAACAAATTTAGTAAAGTTGCAGCATATAAAACCAACATACAAAAATCAGTAACATTCCTATACATTAAAACAAATTATCTGAATAAGAAACAAATAAAATGATCTCATTTACAATAGTATCAAGAGAATAAATACTTAAAAATAAACTAAACCAAGTAGGTAAATACCTTTACACTGAATACTATAAGACATTGATAAATAACATAGAAGAACACACACACAAAATGAAAAGATATCTTGTGTCATGAATTAGAAGAAATAATATTGTTAGGATGCCTATACTATACACAGCCATCTATTGGTAGAGATTACACTGAATCTAAATTCCAATGTCACTTTTTACAGAAGTAGAGAAAACCTAAAATTCAAATGAAACCACAAAAGATTCCAAACAACCAAAGTAATCCCCAAAAGAAGAACAAAGCAGAAGGTATTAGACCTCCTGATTTCAAACTGTATTACAAAGCTATAGTAAGCAGTATGGTACTGTATAAAAATAGACACCTAAACCAGTATAACAGAATCAAGAGCCCAGAAATAAATCCATACATATACAGTCAACTACTATTTGACAAGAGAGTCAAGAATACCAAATGAGAAAAGACAGTCTCTTCAATAAGTGGTGCTGGTAAAATTGGATATTCACTTGTAAAAGAATGAAACTGAACCCTGTCTTTCACCACTCACAAAATTAACTCAAAATGTAAGACCTGAAACGATAAAACTCCTAGAAAAGAACATATAGAAAAATTTCTTGACTGGGGTCTTGGAAACATTTTTTTTTAATATGACACCTAAAGCACCAGCAACAAAATCTAAAATCAACAAGTGGGAATACATCAAGCTAAAATGATTCTGTCCAGCAAAGGAAGAATCAACAAAATGGAAAAGCAACCTAGGGAACTAGGGTGCCTGTTGGATGCTGGTGGGGGAACTTGACACCCAAGGAGATGGGAGGAACCCCTGAGTGACAAGGTAGGACGTGGGGGGAGTAAGGGGGAAGGAGAAGTGGAGGCAGGACAGGACCCACACCCCTGAGGGGTGGCTGGGTTCCCCTTGCCTGGAGGGAACCCCAGGGTCTCCAAGGATCAGGGGGGAGCACACCTAGCATTTCCCCTGCCCAATCGGGCCCTGGGAAGGCTGTGGGGCTTTTGGGCTGGG
Source organism: Kogia breviceps (assembly GCF_026419965.1). Taxonomy (NCBI): domain Eukaryota; kingdom Metazoa; phylum Chordata; class Mammalia; order Artiodactyla; family Physeteridae; genus Kogia; species Kogia breviceps. Next base: position 45,335,631 of record NC_081317.1, on the reverse strand, counting down.
TTCTCTACCCTCCTAGGCCCTCTCTGGGCTGCAGTGGTCCTAGGGGAGTAGGAAGGAGGCAGGGGAGAAGAGGAGAAGTGGACAGGGTGGGCCTTCCAGAATCAGAGGATCAGGGGAGGTGCAGAGGGCATTTTCCCTGTCCACTCGGGCCTCGGGAAGCCTGCAGGGCTCCTGGGCCTGGTCCTCCATTTTCTGGGGCCCCCTCTGGCCTTGTAGGTCCTAGGGACATATGAGGGAGAGAGGAGGAGTGAAGAGGAGGTGAGGTGGATGGTGGAGGGGGAACCCTCCCGGACTGGAGGATCAGGGGAGGAGTGGAGGGCATTTCCCCCACCCACTCAGGCCCTGGAAAGACTGTTGGGCTCCTGGACATGGTCCTCCATTCTCCAAGGACCCCTCTGTTTGTAGGGCTCCTTGGGGTATAAGGGGGGGGGGAAGGGGGAAGAGGAAGAGAGGCAGACAGAGAGGGGCCCTTTGAGATCAGAGGATCAGGGGAGGTGTGAAGGGCGTTTTGCCTACCCACTCACCCCAGGAAGCCTGTTGGGCTTCAGGGTCTGGGACCCTCCAGCCGAGTGTCTCCTAGCAGCATAGGAGGGAGGCAGGAGGAAGGAGAAGAGAGGCCAGTGGGGAGGGGCCCTCTGGGACTGAAGGATGGGGGAAATGTGCCTAGCATTTCCCCCACTCACTCAGGCCTAGTGAGCCAGCTGGGGTCCTGGACCTGGTCCTCCGATCTCCAAGGGCTGAGGCACTCCTGGGGTTCTCCTGCTGTGTGGAGCCTAAGCCTCACCCACCCAGGGCCTTTTCTAGCCCTGTGGGTCCTAAGCATAGGCCCTGCCCACTGCCTAAACCCTAGCCCTGCCTAAGCCCCGTCCCACAGCCAAGGGGTTTTCCAATTTTTTAAAACATTTTATTTACTTATTTATTTTTATACAGCAGGTTATTAGTTATCTATTTTATAGGTATTAGTATATATATGTCAATCCCAGTCTCCCAATTCATCTCACCACCACTCGCCATCCCCTGCTTTTTTACTATTGTGATTCTATACTATTGCTTTTTTACAATTCTCCTTTTTTTTACTATTGTGGTTCTGTTTTACCTTTCAGTTGTTGTTTCATCTATATATTTATTTATTTATTTTTTCTAACACATCTGTTAGTTTTGTAATCTTTTTTTACTCTTTGTTATTTTTCTGCTCCTTTGTTTCTTTCTTTCTTTTTTTTTTTTTTTCTTTGCTGCTCTGCATGGCTTGCAGGATCTTGGTTCATGAGCCAGGGGTCGGGCCAGAGCTTCAGTGGTGGGAGCTCCAAGTCTGAACCATGGGACTAACAGAGATCCACAGACACCAGGGAATATTCATCTAAGTGAGGTCTCCTGGAGGTCCTCATCTAAGCACCAAGACCCAGCTCTACCTAACAGCCTACAATCTCCAGTGCAGGAAGTCTCATGCCAAACAACCCATAAGACAGGAACACAATCCCACACATCAAAAAAAAAATGAGATGACAAAAACATGTATCAAAGAAAGATGAAGTAGAAAGGTAAAAACCTACAAGAACCAATAAATGAAGAGGAAATAGGCAATCTACCTGAAAAAGAATTCAGAGTAATGATAGTAAAGATGGTCCAAAATCTCAGAAATAGAATGGAGGCATGGATTGAGAAAATACAAGAAATGCTTAACAAAGATCTAGAAGAATGAAAGAACAAACAAACAGAGATGAACAACAAAATACACTATAAGGAATCAATAACAGAATAACTGAGTCAGAAGAATGAATAAGTGGGCTGGAAGACAGAATGGTGGAAATAACTGTCAAGGAGCAGAATAAAGAAAAAAGAATGAAAAGAATTGGAGACAATCTCAGAAATCTCTGGCTCTGGGATAACACTAAACACAGCAACATTCGAATTATAGCGGTCCCAGGAGAAGAAGACAAAAAGAAAGGGTCAGAGAAAATATTTGAAGAGATTATGGTGGAAAACTTCCCTAACATGGGAAAAGAAATAGTCACCCAAGTCCAGGAAGTATAGAGAGTCCCATACAGGATAAACCCTAGGAGAAACACATCAAGACACATATGAATCAAATTAACAAAAAATTAAATTCAAAGAAAAAATAGTAAAAGCAACATGGGAAAAGAAAAAATAACATACAAAGGAATAATACCCGTAAGTTATCAGCTGATTTTTTCAGCAGAAACCCTGCAGGCCAGAAGACAGTGGTAGGATATAATTAAAGTGATGAAAGAGAAAAACCTACAACCAAGATTACCCAGCAAAGATCTCATTCAGATTCGATGGAGAAATCAACAGCTTTTTTTTTTCTTTTTTTTCTTTTTTGCGGTACGCTGGCCTCTCACTGTTGTGACCTCTCCCACTACGGAGCACAGGCTCAGCAGCCATGGTTCACGGGCCCAGACACTCCGCGGCATGTGGGATCTTCCCAGACTTGGGCACGAACCCACATCCCCTGCATGGGCAGGCAGACTCTCAACCACTGTGCCACCAGGGAAGCCCAACAGCTTTTCAGACAAGCAAAGGCTAAGAGAATTCAGCACCACCAAATCAGCTTTACAACAAATGCTAAAGGAGGGAAACACAAGAGAAAAAAAAAAGACCCACAAATACAAACACAAAACAATTAAGAAAATTGTAATAGGAACATACATATCAATAATAACCTTGAATGTAAATGGATTAAATGCTCCAAACAAGACACAGGCTAGCTGAATGGATACAGAAGCAAGACCCATATATACGCTGTCTACGAGAGACCCACTTCAAACTTAAGGACACATACAGACTGAAAGTGAAGGGATGGAAAAAAATATTCCATGCAAATGGAAATCAAAAGAAAGCTGGAGTAGCAATGCTCATATCAGATAAAATAGACTTTAAAATAAAGAATGTGACGAGAAATAAGGAAGGACACTACATAATGAACAAGGGATCAATTCAAGAAGAAGATATAACAATTATAAATATATATGCACCCAACATAGGAGCACCTCAATACATAAGGCAAATGCTAACAACCATAAAAGGGGAAATCAACAGTAACACAATCCTAGTAGGGGACTTTGACAGCTCACTTAACACCAATGGACAGACCATCAAAACAGAAAATAAATATGGAAACACAAGTTTTAAATGACACAATACACCAGATGGATTTAATTGATATTCATAGGATATTCCACCTGAAAGTGGCAGAATACACTTTCTTCTCAAGTGCACATGGAACATTCTCCAGGATAGATTACAAATCTTGGGTCACAAATCACGCCTCAGAAAATCTAAGAAAATTGAAATCATATCAAGCATCTTTTCTGACAACAGCACTCAGAGACTGGAAATCAATTATAGGGAATAAAAACTGTAAAAAACACAAATACATGGAGGCTAAACAGTGTGCTAAGTAATCAAGAGATCACTGAAGAAATCAAAGAAGGGATTTTAAAATACAGAGAAACAAAGGACAATGAAAACACGAGGAACCAAAACATATGGGGTGCAGCAAAGTAGTTCTGAGGGAAGTTTATAGCAATACAATCCTGCCTCAAGAAACAAGAAACATCACATAAACAATCTAACCTTACACTAAAAGCAACTAGAGAAATAAAAACAAAGAAAATCCAAAGTCAGTAGAAGGAGAGAAATCATAAAGATCAGAGCAGAAATAAATGAAACAGAAATGAAGAAAACAATAGCAAAGATCAGTAAAACTAAAAGTTGTTTTTTTGAGAAGATAAACAAAATTGATAAACCTTTAACCAGACTCATGAAGAAAAAAAGGAAGAGGATACAAATCAATAAAATTAGAAGTGAAAAAGAAATCACTACTGACACCACAGAAATATAAAGGATTTTAAAAGACTGCTACAACTACTGACACCACAGAAATATAAAGGATTTTAAAAGACTGCTACAAACAACTATATGCCAATAAAATGGACAACCACAAAGAAATGGACAAATTCTTGGAAAGGTAAAATTTTCCAATACTGGACCAGGAAGAATTAGAAAATATAAACAAACATATCACAAGTAATGAAATTGAAACTGTGATTAAAAATCTTCCATAAAACAAAAGCTCAGGAACAGATGACTTCACAGGCAAATAATATCAACAATTTAGAGAAGAGGAAACACCTATCTTTCTCAAACTCTTCCAAAAAATTGAAGAGGGAGGAACATTCCCAAATTCATTCTATGAGGTCACCATCACCCTGATACCAAAACCAGACAAAGATATCACAAAAATGAAAATTACAGACCAATATCACTGATGAAAATAGATGGGAAAATCCTGAACAAAATTGTAGCAAACAGAATCCAACAACACATTAAAAGGATCATACACCATGATCAAGTGGGGTTTATTCCAGGAATGCAAGTATTCTTCAATGTATGCAAATCAATCAATGTGATATACCATATTAACAAATTAAGGGATAAAAACCATATGATCGTCTCAATAGATGCCAAAAAAGCTTTTGACAAAATTCAACACTGATTTATGATAAAAACTATCCAGAAAATGGGAAGAGAGGGAAAGTATCTCAACATAATAAAGGCCATATATGACAAACCCACAGCAAACATCATTCTCAATGGTGAGAAACTGAAAGCATTTCCACCATGATCAGGAACAAGACAAGGATGTCCACTCATGGCAATCAGAGAAGAAAAAGAAATAAAAGGAATCCAAGTTGGAAAAGAAGAAGTAAAACTGTCACTGTTTGCAGATGACATGATACTATACAGAGAAAATCCTAAAGATGCCACCAGAAAACTAGTAGAACTAATCAATGAATTTGGTAACGTTCCAGGATACAAAATTAATGCACAGAAATCTTCAGCATTCCTGCACACTAACAATGGAAAATCAGAAACAGAAATTAAGGAAACAATCCCATTCACCATCACAAGAAAAAGAATAAAATACCTAGGAATAAACCTACTTAAGGAGGCAAAAGACTTGTACTGAGAAAACTATTAAACACCAATGAAAGAAATCAAAGATGACAGAAACAGATGAAAAGATATTCCATGTTCTTGGACTGGAAGAATCAATATTGTGAAAATGACTATACTACCCAAAGCAATCTACAGATTCACTGAAATCCCTATCAAATTATCAATGGCGTTCTTCACAGATTTAGAACAAAAATTTTATAATTTATATGGAAATACAAAAGACCCCAAATAGCCAAAGCAATCTTGAGAAAGAAAACTGGAGCTGGAGGAATCAGGCTCCCCAATTTCAAACTACACTACAAACCTACAGTAATCAAGATAATATGGTACTGGCACAAATATAGAAATATAGATCAATGGTACAGTATAGAAAGCCCAGAGATAAACCCATACACATATGGTCACCTTATCTTTGATAAAGGAGGCAAGAACATACAATGGAGAAAAGACAGTCTTCAATAAATTCTGCTGGGAACTGGCCAGCTACACATAAAATAATGAATCTAGAACAATACCTAACACCATACACAAAAATAAACTCAAAATGGATTAAAGACCTATATGTAAGACCAGACACTATAAACTCTTAGACAAAAACATAGAATAAACACTCTTTGACATAAACCACAGCAAGATCTTTTTTGACCCACGTCCTAGAGAAATGGAAATAAAAACAAAAATAAACAAATGGGACCTAATGAAATTTAAAAGCTTTTGCACAGCAAAGGAAACCATAAACAAGATGAAAAGACAACCATCAGAATGGGAGAAAATAGTTGCAGATGAAGCAATGGACAAAGGATCAATCCCCAAAATATACAAACAGCTCATGGAGCTCAATATCAAAAAAACCAAACAACCCAATTAAAAAATGGATGGAAGACCTAAATAGACATTTCACCAAAGAAGACATACAGATGGCCAAGAGGCACCTGAAAAGATGCTCAACATCACTAATTATTAGAGAGATGCAAATTAAAACTACAGTGAGGTATCACCACACCCCCAGCAGAATGGCCATTATCAAACAATCTACAAACAATAAATGCTGGAGAGAGTGTGGAGAAAAGGGAACCCTCTTGCACTGTTGGTGGGAATGTAAATTGATACAGACACTATGGAGAATAGTATGGAGCTTCCTGGAAAAACTAAAAATAGAACTACAGTATGACCCAGCAATCCCACTGCTGGGTATATACCATGAGAAAGCCATAATTCAAAAGTACACATATACCCCAATGTTCATTGCAGCACTATTTACAACAGCCAGGACATGGAAACAACCTAAATGTCCAATGATAGATGAATGGATAAAGAAGATGTGGTACATATATACAATGGAATATTACTCAGCCATAAAAAAGAATGAAATTGGGTCATTTATAGAGATGTGGATGGGCCTAGAGTCTCTCATACAGAGTGAAGTAATCCAGAAAGAGAAAAACAAATATCATACATTAATGCATATATGTGGAATCTAGAAAAATGGTACAGATGAACCTAGTTCCAGGGCAGAAATAGAGACATAGATGTAGATAATGGACATGTGGACACAGTCAGGGAATGGGAGGGTGGGATGAATTGGGGGATTAGGTTTGACATAAACACATTGCCATGTGTAAAATAGATAGCTGGTGGGAACCTGCTGATAACAAAGGGAGCTCAGCTCGGTGCGGTGCTCTGTGACGACCTAGATGGGTGGGATGAGGTGGGGGGAGGAAGGTCAAAGAGAGAGGGAATATAGATATACATATAGCTGATTCACTTCATTGTACAGCAGAAACTAGCACAACATTGTAAAGCAATTTTACTTTCTTTTAAGAAAAAAGAAAAAAATTTTAAAAAAGAAGAACAACCTATGAAATAGAAGAAAATATTTGCAAATCATATCTGATGAGGGATTAATAGCCAAACGATATTATGACACTCAGAAATGAATAGCAAAAGACAAATAATCTAAAGAAAAAAATGGGCTAGGGACCTGAATAGACATTGTTCCAAAGAAGACAAAAATGGCCAACAGGTACATGAAAAAATTACTCAACATCACTGATCATTAGTGAAATACAAATGAAAACCACAATAAGATATTACTTCATATCTGTTAGAATTCCTATCATTAAAACATAAGAGATTACAAATATTGATGAGAATATGGAGAAAAGGGAACCCCCATGCACCACTGGTAGGAATGTCAATTGGTTCAACCATTTTGGAAAACAGTATGGAGGTTCCATAATTAATAATAGAAATTAACAATAGAACTAACATATGATCCAGCAATCCCACTTCTGGATATATATCCAAAGGTACTGAAATAAAGATCTCATAGAGATATCTACATTTCCATGTTCATTGCAGCATTAATAAGGAAATCCTGCTATTTGTGACAACATGAATAGACCTTGAGGGCATTATGTAAGTGAAATAAATAAGACAGAGGAAGACAAATACTGTATGATCTCACTTAGATGTGGAATCTAAAACAACCAAGTTTATAATAAAAGAGATACATGTGTTTGCCAAAGCCTGGGAGTGGGGGTTGTGGGAAAATTTGGTGAATGTTGTCAAAACATACAAACTTCCTGTTATAAGATAAATAAGTACTGCGGATGGGATGTACAAACTGAGGATTATAATTAACACTGCTGTATGGTATATTTAAAGTTTCTGAGAGTAAATCCTAAAAGTTCTCACCACAGGGAAAAACCTGTTTTGTAACCATGTGAGGTGATGTATGTTAGCTAAACTTATGATAGTCATTTGCGGTATACATATGTTAAGTCATTATGCTGTATACCTTATACAGTGCTGTATGTCAATTATCTCAATAAAACTGTTAAAAAAAAAAAACCACTGTGCAGATATTCAGCTTTTGTTGTGATCCTTCCAATTAACCGTTAAAACCTCAACCAGTTCTTAGTTCTTCTCCCAGTCTGTGTCAGAATTACATCACTATTATTGATTAGCATTATTCTTTTTTTAATAAATAAATTTCTTTATTTATTCCTTTATGTCTGTGTTGGGTCTTTGTTGCTGCACACGAACTTTCTCTAGTTGAGGTGAGCGGGGGCTACTCTTCATTGCAGTGTGAGGGCTTCTCATTGCAGTGGCTTCTCTTGTTGCGGAGCACATGGGCTCTAGGTGTGCGGGCTTCAGTAGTTGTGGCACAAGGGCTCAATAGTTGTGGCTTGTGGACTGTAGAGCACAGGCTCAGTAGTTGTGGCACATGCGCTTAGTGGTTCCACAGAATGTGGTATCTTCCCAGACCAGGGCTCAAACCCGTGTCCCCTGCACTGGCAGGTGGATTCTTAACAATTGCATTACCAGGAAGTCCCAACATTATTCTTTATGTAGAAAGTGGTCTGCTTTGACCTTCATGAAAAAAGCAATAGGCCACTATTTTTCTCCCTCAGAATGATTATATTAATTTACATGAATTAACAGTGAAACCCTTTGGCAACCACGTTTGCTACATATTTTGACCTCCTAGGTACATTCAGAGATGTCTCAGCTTTATATTAATCACAGGTGGTATTTATGTGCCTAGGGGTGAGTTCAGAGACCTGGTGAATTTTGTTTGTGATGGTGCCTATTTTTCATCAGTAAATAAACATTCTATTTTTTCCTGGAATCAAACAATTTTAGCTAAAAGAAACATAAATCAGTCCCATACTCAGTTTCAAGATAGTTTCCTATAGCAAGTTTAAGTTAAACCTTTAGCTGGTACACATCTCCTAGAGTTTGAAGATTGTATAAATACCTGTTTTTGTTTTGATGAAAATAGATTCCAATGTCCCACGCTCCTAATCTTTCCCCAAAACATTTGCTCAAATAATTTAACATTCTAGGGCTTCCCTGGTGGCGCAGTGGTTGAGAGTCTACCTGCTGTTGCAGGGGACGTGGGTTCATGCCCTGGTCTGGAAAGATCCCACATGCTGTGGAGTGGCTGGGCCCGTGAGCCATGGCCACTAAACCTGCGCATCTGGAGCCTGTGCTCTGCAACAGGAGAGGCCACAACAGTGAGAGGCCCGCATACCACAAAAAAAAAAAAAAAAAAAAAATTAACATTCTTTTTTGAATTGTCTATTTCAGGTGAATAAAAGTCATGATTGTCACAACACTTCAATTCCGATGAATATCAAGTATATCTATACTCCTAACAGGTTTTTAGAAGTTGTACACTGTTTTCTTCTTCTTACTTTCCATAGCCATATCTTTTACACAGACATGTGGACACAGTGGGGGAAGGGGAGGGTGGGATGAATGGGGAGATTAGGATTGACGTATATACACTACCATGCGTAAAATATATAGCTAGTGGGAACCTGCTGTAAAGCACAGGGAGCTCAGCTCAGTGCTCTGTGATGATCTAGATGGGTGGGATGGGGGGAGGAGTGGGAGGGAGGTCCAAGAGGGAGGGGATATATGTATACATAAAGCTGATTCACTTCATTGTCCAGCAGAAACTGACACAACAATGTAAAGCAACTGTATGCCAATAAAATAAAATAAAATAAAATCTCAAGAAAAAAAGATGATCTTTCTTTCTTTGTTGTTGTCAGTGTAAGGAAACAGTGACATGCTCTCTATTGTTACTTAAATATATTTCTAAATAGATAGGTGTTCTCCTAGTAAGAGCTGACCAATAGCTTGCTTGAATAATTTTATTGTAAGTACTCATTATGCTGAGAATTTACATTATATGCAATATTCTTGACTATTCTAAGTGGTTTTATCACATCAATTATAGACTGCTAAATTACTATGTGTGACTTTGGAACAAAAGAGATTTTCTTCTTTGGGTGCACACATATACAATTAGATTTAGGGAAATAATTCTGAAGGCATTCGACACATTACAATTTGTAGTTTTACACAAAATATTATTTTTATTTGTCCTTAGAGCTGCCTTCTAACTAGTGATGTGCAATACTGGGTAAATTATATAAATATTACACTTTAACTCAGGTACTCTTTCACACCCTTTTTTAAAGTTTTTCAAAACTCACTGGAGTTTTTAGATGGAAGAAGCTTAGCCAATTATTCTGTAAAACAAAGTAACTTATCATATTCTCCCCTCATCATAACACAATGTACTAATGGATCTCCTGATAAATCCTTATAAGAATTATCTGCTCATACAAAACATTAAAACTCATTGGTTTATAACCAGAGTGGAGGGTGTCTAAGTGCTGAAAACAAATTGAAAAGATAATTTAAAAAATTATTTGTCTCAAAAGAATATATTATTCATTGTTAAATATTTTATTTATTTTGTTGTTAAATTTCAACAATAAAAAAAGCCAAAAAGAAAGTTTAAGTCACCTCAAAACACCACCCAGAAAAAATGATCGCTAACAGTTGGTTCCTGTCCTTGCAGAAAACCCAATTCTGTATTTATTTATACATGCTATCCACCTAGATATATGTATTCATAGACGTCTTTCACATTAGTAAGATCCTCAGCTTTAGCATTATTGCTGGCTGCTATCTCTTTGAATGACCTTGAGGCGTTGTACAATGAGGAAGTGAAGGTTAAGAGAGAGTTGTAAACTGCCTCACTGTGTGTTGAAAGTGTGCTCAAATACATAGAACTCATTAAAAGACTGGGAGATATTTTGGTCTCAGAAATTTAAAATCTTTTTCTATTCATTAGCTGATCACTAAGATTAATAAAATAGAAACTCCAGAGGTTACAAATGACAGAAATATAGACTTTCTAAAATTAGTTCAGGAAAACCACTAAACAAACAAATAGCAACAACTCCAACAAACAGTAACAATAAGCTATGAAAAGGAGGAAGGAAAATATGATTACCAGAGTTTATACACTGTAATATGCAAAAAGTCCAATTTTCAGCAACAACAGAACCCTGAGGTTCTATTGTTGCATGGTCTATATACAGGAAATAAAACAATCAATAGAATCTATTTATGAAGAAGCTGAGACATTAGGCTTACTAGTAAAACATTTAAAACACACTTAACTGTCTTCAAAGAATTAATGGAAACCATGTCTAAACAACTAAAAGAGACCAAGAGAATAATGTCCCCCCAAATAGAAAATATCAATAGGAAGACAGAACTTCTAAAAAGGATTTATACATGAATACAAATATAAGTATACATACATATAAAATAGAGCTGGGAAGTACAATAGCTAGAATAAGAAATTCACTCAGAGTTCAATAGAAGATATGAGCAGGCAGAATAAAGATGTAGTGAATTTCAAGATAACTTATTTCAAATTATATCTGATATGAGGAACAGAAAAAATATGAATGAAGATAAGTGAACACATTCTAAGAGACCTGTGGGGCACAATCAAGCACACTAACTAACTTAAATGAAATGGACAAATTCCTAGAGACACACAAAATATCCAAACCGATTCAGACAGTCATAGATAATATGAATATATAAAGAGAGATTGAATTATTAATTAAATACCTCCAAATCAAAGAAAAGCCAAGGACTAGATGGTGTCACTGGTGAATTCTATCAATCATTTAAAGAAGAGTCACCACCAACCCTTCTCTGTAAACACAGGAAAAGATGCTCATCATCATTAGTTAATAGGAAAATCCAAATCAAATTTGTAATTAGACACTATTTCACTCTGTCCAGGATGACTATAAAAATAATGATAACAATTGTTGGTAAGGATGTAGAGAAGTTAGAACCCTCATAGATTGCTTGCAGGAATGTAGAATGATTCAACAATGTAGCAAATGATTTGGTATTTCCTCAAAAGTAAAACACAGAATTACTATAAGACCCAACAATTCTGCTTCTAGGTCTTTACCCAAGAGAATTAAAATATTTGTCCACTCAAATACTTATACACTGATGTTCATAACAGCATTATTTATAATAGCCAAAATGTGGGAAAAAATGCAAATGTCCATCAGCTGATGAACAGATAAACAAATGTGGTATATCCATACATTGAAATATTATCCTACCATAAAAAGGAGTGGAGTATGGATACATGCTACAACATGAATGAATGTAGAAAACATTATGCCAAATGAAATAAGCTAGAAAGAAAAGGCTGCATATTGTATGAGTCCATTTAGCTGAAATATCAAGATTACACAAATTCATGGAGACAGAAAATAGATTATTGGTTATTCAAGGGATAATGGGAGGTGTAGGTTTTCTTTTGGGGCTATTTAGGTTCTGGACCCAATTCCAATGTATTAGAGGGGTTTCCCCTTGCCTTCTCACCACCACCAAAAACTCTTCGATACCAGCTGAGTATCCCAGAATTTGAACCAATTCTGAAACTATCTACCTGGAGATAGCATCGGATTCCACAGGTTAAGGGCTCAGTCCCACAAAAGTTCAGACACCAATTGCAAGTTCAAGTTGTTACCTGTGTTTCTGACCAATGGGTTATAAGTAAGATACCCCTTCGACCCCCTTGTCAGTAAGATTAATTTGCTAGAGCAACTCACAGAACTCAGAGAAACATTTCCGTTTCCATCTGGAAAAGCCAGATGGAATAGATTCATAGGGCAAGGTATGGGAAAGGGCATAGAGCTCCCATGCCCTCTCAAAGTATGCCCCTCTCTCTGAATCTCCACGTGTTCATCAATCCAGAAGGTCTTTGAGCCTAGTTCTTTTATATTTTAAAAGAGATTACATTACTCAGGCATGGTTGATTAAATCATTGGCTATTGGCAGTTGATTAAATATCTAGCCTTTCTCCCTTCCCTTGAGGTGGGGTGGGAGGGTTTGGGGAACTGAAAGTTCCAATTCTCTAACCACATTCTTGGCTCCAAAGACAATCAGACCCTTAGGTGTGTTCCAAATATAACCCCATTAAACTAACAAAGATACCTTTATCACTCTCATCACTTAGAAAATTCCAAGCATTTTAGGAGCTGTGTGCCACAGATGGGGAAAAAGATCAAATATATATTTCTTACTATAAATTATAGTTATCAAAAGGGTCATGAAAATGCTCAGGAATCAGATAGCTTTGATGAACACGCAATACGTGAATGTACTAAAATCACTGAATTGCACAATATAATATGGTTAAATGGTGGATTTTATGGGATATGAATTTAACTTGAAATTCTTAAAAAAGAATAAATTGGATTTTAGTAGTGAAAAATGCAACAACAATTACTAAATGGATGGACTAAAGAGCAAAATGGAAAGAATAAAAAAGGCAATGAGCATGCAGCTAGAATAATACAGTTATACAATCTGAACAAGAGAGAGAAAATAGAGAAAAATGGCAAGAGCTTCAGGGACCTGTGGTACTATAATCTCTATATCTACATCTATGTCTATCTCAATCATAGCAGCTGAGTCACAGAATAGTAGGCTAAAAAAATTTGAAGAAATAACTGCTGATTTTCCATAATTTGGCAAAAGATATAAACCTAAATTTAGAACAGGATAAACCAAGAGAAATAAATTACAAGACATGTAATAGCCAATCTTGTGAAAACTGAAGACAAAGAAAATCTCTTGAAATCAGCTAAAGAGAAACAACTATTTATTGAGATGAAAAAAATTCAGATCTGGCCTCATTTCACATCAGAAATTATAGATACCAGAAACAACAGGTCCCACAGTGTAGCACAGGGATTACATTTAATATCCTATAATAAACTATAATGGAAAAGAATATGAAAAAGAATATATATATGTATACTTGAATAACTTTGCTGTAGAGCAGAAAATACACAACACTGTAAATCAACTATACTTCAATAAAATAAATTTTAAAAAAGAAAAAGAAATTATATATATCAGAAGGAAGTAAACACATTTTTATAAGTGCTGAAAGAAAAGAACTGTCAACTCAGAATTTTATACTTAGAAAAATAGAATTTGGGTATGAGTGAACAGACCTGCCCTAAAAAAATTTCTAAAAGGAGTTCCACAAACACAATGAAAATAATAAAAAATAAACCTCATAATGTTAGGAAGGAAGAAATAGCAATGAAAATAGAAAAAATTATGTATATGGGCAATACAATACATTTTACTTTTCTTGAGATTTCTAAACCATGTTTGAAGCAAAAATTATAATACCATCTAATATTATCCAAATATGTACAGAAAATATTTAAGCCATTTTTTTATAAATGGAGAGGGCAAAGAGGCGTAAAAGAAGGTAAGTTTTCTATACTTCAGTCAAATTGGTAAAATGTCAGCATTGTAGATGTGCTAAATTATTTATATATAACATAATACTAGAAGAAGCACTAAAAAGCTATGTAAGGAGATATATTCAAGAATATTGGAGATAAATAAAAATGAAATTCCAAAAAAAAATTTAAGCAACCTACAGAGAAACAGGAAATAGAAAACACAGAAACAAAAACACAGAGATACTAAGCAGAAAACAAAATATAAAACAGCAGAATTAAAATTTAACATAGCAATAATAACATTAAAGGTAAACTGTTTAAATATATTGATTAAAAGATAGAGATCAGGTGGAAAAACCACATGACCTAATTACACACTTTATACAAGAAACTCACTTCAAGGATATTGGTATAAGTAGGGTGAAAATACTGGCAAAAAAATACTATAAAATCATTAATCAAAAGTAAGCAGGGGGCTTCCCTGGTGGTGCAGTGGTTGAGAATCTGCCTGCCAATGCAGGGGACATGGGTTTGAGCCCTGGTCTGGGAAGATCCCACATGCCACAGAGCAACTAGGCCCGTGAGCCACAACTACTGAGCCTGCATGTCTGGAGCCTGTGTTCTGCAACAAGAGAGGCCACAACAGTGAGAGGCCCACACACCATGATGAAGAGTGGCCCCCACTCGCCACAACTAGAGACAGCCCTAGCACAGAAATGAAGACCCAACACAGCCAAAAATAAATAATAAATAAATGAATAAATAAATAAGCAGGAGTGGCTGTGTTAATATGAGATAAAATTTACTTCATAACAAAAAAAATTACCAAGGATAGGGAGGTATATTTTACAGTGATGAATGAGTCAATCTATCAAAGTGATACAGTAATCTTAAATGAATATGCACTGAACAACAGACTGAAAGATACATGAAGCAAAAACAGATAAAACTGAAAGGGTAAATAGTTGAATCAAGAATTATACTTGGAGACTTCAATACCCCTCTCAAAATTTATCCAAGACAGAGCATGTCTTAATCACAAAACAAACCTTAACCAATTTCAATAAATTGCAATCAGATATATTCTGATTTATGACCACAGTGAAATCAAATTAGGGGAAAAAATAATAGAAATACAACAGGAAAATCTCCAAACACATGGAAAATAAATCATACATTTAAAAATAATCTACCAGTCAAAGAAAGAGTTGCAAAGTTAGTGACAAAAATACATAGAACTGAGTGAAAATACAAGATAACAATATATGTAGGACACAGGTATATCATTTCTGAGAGGGAAATTTATACCACTTACATTAGAAAAAGAGGAAATATTTTAAATCTGTAATCTAATCTCCTACTTCAACAGACTAGAAAAAGAAGAACAAAATAAATGCAATGTAGGGATAAGAAATAATAAAGAAAAGAAATAAAAAAATTAATCCTGAAATAGAGAAAAATCAATGTGTCAAAGGTTTGTTCTTTAGTAAAAGTCAATAAAGTTGATAAAGTCTTTAGAAAGACTAACAAACATAAGAATGAAGTAATAACTCTCAAATTAGGAAGGGAATGGTGATATAATAACAGATCCTAAGCCATTTCCATTCCTTGAAAATCACGAATTCACAAAATTAATCAAAAGGAAATAGACATTCTGACTAGATTATCTCTAAAGAAATTAAATTTCTAATTTAAAATCTTCTGGACACATATACCTCGGCTCACATGCTTTCACTAGAGAATCATGCACACATTTAAAGAAGAGTAACCATAAATTTTACAAAAACTTTTCTGGAAAATAGGTCAGTAGGAAACTCTTCCCAACTCATTTGATGAAATTACTATTATCCTGATTCTATAATCAGACAAAGATAGTGCAAAAAGGAAAGCCACAGAACAATATCTCTCAGGACGTAGATGCAAAAATCCTCAAGACAATATTACCAAATCAAATCCAGTAATGTATAAAAAATGTATATACTATGAATAAATGGAGTTTCTTCCAGGTATGCAAGGCTAGGTCAATATTCATAAATTGATCAGTGTAATCAACCATATTAATAGGATATAGAAGAAAAACCATGCGATCATAATTAACTGAAACAAAAAAATTTGACAAAATCAACACCCATTTAAAAAAAAACCACAGCAAACTAAGAATAAATGAGAATTTCTCAAAGTTAATAGGATTATCTACAGTGAACATCATATTTAATGGTGAGATGCTAAACATTTTCTATGATTGGACTCATTCTAGGACATCTACTCTCAATCATACATTCAACATAATACTGGAAGTTCTATTTTCTGAACTAAGGCAAGTAAAAAAAAAGGCATATATATTGGAAAGTACTGATTTAAAAAATCTGCACATGCATGTGATATTGTTGTCTCATTAGAAAATTACAAAATCTACCAAAAAAAATTTCTTAAAAGTAATAAGTAAGTTTGGCAAGTTTGCCAGACAATTTATCAAAATGCAAAAATTAATTGCCTTTCTATAGACTAATAACAGTGTCATGGAAACCAAAATTAAACGTGTAAAAATATCTACAATTCCTCTGAGGAAAATGGCATGGGTATAAATTTAAGAAAACAAGTACAGCATCTGTAACATGAACATTTCAAAATGTAAATTAAAGAAATCAAAGAAACTCTAAATCAATGAAAGGAAACACTGTTCATGGATTAGAAGATTTAACAGAGTAATAATTTTAATTATTTCCAAGCTGATCCATATGTTTAATGCAATTTCTATCAGAATCTTACCAATGTATTTTTAGACACAGACAAGCTTATTTTAAAACTTGTGTGGGAGGTATAGGTCCTAGAATTATTCAAATAATTTTGAAAAAAGGAGAATATAATGGAGAAATTTCTCTACCCAATATCAAGGCTTATTAAACAGCTACAGCAACCAAGACATGTGGTACTACTGGTGAAACAGACAAAAAGACCAAAGGAAAAAAAATAGAGGACCCAAAAGTTGACCAACATATATTTGTCTAACTGACTTTTTTTTTAATAAGGGTACCAAAGCAATTTAATAAGGGAAGGAGCACCTTTTCAACAAATGATGCTGAAGCAACTGGGTGTCTAAATTAGTCTCAACTTAAATTTTATGCCTGTATATAATTTAAATAACAATTTTAAAATGTAGAACTATAAAATGTTTAAATAAAAACTGGGGAAAAATCTTTTGGACCTAAGACTAGGTGAAAAGTTCTTAGAATTGAAATTAAAAACAATCAAAAAAGGAAAAGTTGACAAATTAAACTACATCAAAATGAAAACAAAAACAAAAACACTTTTGCCTTGTTAAAGACCCTGTGAAGAAAATAAAAGGATAAACTAGGTACTGGAGAAAAGTATTTTCAAAGCACATTTTGACAAAGGAATTGCTTTTAGAATGTATAAAGACTCAAAACTTAGTAAAAACAAAACAAAAACAAAAATATGATGAAAAAATGGGTAAAATAAATGAACAAACATTTCACTGAAGAGGCTACATGGATGGAAAATAAACCAATAAAAATATGTTCAACATCATTTTCCATAAAGGAAATTCAAATTAAGACCAAAAATTAGGTATCAGTACCTCCTACCAAAATAACTAAAATTGAAAAAAAAATTGTGGAAATACCACATGGTGGTAAAGATATAGAGAAAATGGATCATTCATGAAATGCTTCAAGGAATGTAAAATGGTCCAGCCACTCTAAAATACAGGT
Organism: Kogia breviceps; assembly: GCF_026419965.1. Lineage (NCBI taxonomy): Eukaryota > Metazoa > Chordata > Mammalia > Artiodactyla > Physeteridae > Kogia > Kogia breviceps. The sequence goes on along the minus strand of NC_081317.1, from coordinate 45,317,801 downwards.
TGCAGTTTCTTAAAAAAAAAAAAATCTAAACATGCACTTCCCAATGTGATTCAACAGTTGCACTGCTGGGCATTTATTTCTAACAAATGAAATATTATGTTCCTGCAAAATTTGTCAACAAATGTTTATAGCAGCTCCACTGGTAAGAATCGCAAACTGGAATGTTTAAATGGTGAATGGGGACTTCCTTTGTGTCACAGTGGTTAAGAATCTGTCTCCCAATTCAGGGGACATGGGTTTCAGCCCTGGCCCAGGAAGATCCCAAATGCCGCGGAGCAACTAAACCCATGTGCTGCAACTACTGAGACTGCACTCTAGAGCCTGAGAGCTACAACTACTGAGCCCACGTGCCACAACTATTGAAGCCTGTGCACCTAGAGCTCGTGCTCCACAACAAAGAGAAGCCACCGCAATGAGAAGCCCATGCACCACAACGAACAGTAGCCTCCACTTGCTGCAACTAGTGAAAGCCCACACACAACAATGAAGACACAACACAGCCAAAATTAAATATATTAATTAATTAATTAAGAAAAAATAAAGGGTGAATGGTTAAATAAACAGTGATATATCCATGTCTTTAAATCCTACTCATCAAGAGAGACTACTGATACACATAACAGCCTGGGTAGATTCAGTCTGAATAAAAAGCCAGTCTTCAAAAGGTTACATGCTATTTGATTCTGCTTGTATAGCATTCTTGAAATGACAAAATTATAGAGGTAAGAGGGTTGGAGGTGGTGGTGGAGACAGGCGTCTGTGATTATAATAAAGCAACATGTGTGATCCTTGTGATGAAACTGTTCTGTATCTTGACTTACATGCTGGGCACATAAATGTAAATGTAATAAAATAGCATAACACTAAACATGAACACACACAATTAACACATGTAAAACTGGTGGACCTGAGTAAGGTCAAAGGATTTCTAAAACGCCAATATTCTTATTGTGATTTATAGTATAGGGCCCTCTCTGTGTTATTTCTTATATCTCATGTGATGCTACAACTATCCCAAAACAAAAAGCTTAAAAAATTAATAGAAACAAAATAGTGAGAGTTCACTCATTTAGGGATAATAAGAAAATATAAAAAGGAAATCTGAATTATTTTCCTTTTCCTTAGTATTATGAAGTCTGTTTCTTCAAAGACATATACCTCCTTAAGTACATGGGAACACATCTAAATATTTTCCATTTATTACCACTGTGGACTTGATTCTTAAAAGCATTGTTCTGGAAAAGTCATTTTTTTCTGAAGAGAAATGAATGTTTCTTGTATAATTCAATCTTATTTGCAGAAAATGCAATAGGTGTTCTATTTGAAATATAATATTTCAAAATAACAAGAATACTTCTATTAGTGCCTAGCATCCTGATTCCTTAGTACTCAAGTTGAAAAACTTGAAAATTAAAGTTTCATTTAAATTCTTAAAATTTGCCAGTTTACATTTGCATGAAATGGCTTTCTTTTAAAGACATTCTATTCAAGCCATCAGCAGATTTATTGAAAACCCTATCAAGATTCTGAAAGCATTTTTTTAAAGAACTAGAAAAAAAATCCTAGAATTTGTGTAGAACCACAAATGACCCTGATTAGACAAAACGATACTGAGAATAAAGAACATAGCTGGAAGCATCACCATACCTGAAATTTAAACTATATTACAGAGCTATAGTAATTGAAGAGTATGGTACTGACATCAAAACAGACACATAGACCAATGTAACAGAATTGAGAGCCTGTAAATAAATTCCTGCATATGTAGCCAACTAATATTTGACAAAGGAGTCAAGAATACTCAAAGGAGAAAAGACAGCCTCTTCAATAAATGGTGCTGGAAAAATAGGATATTCACATGTGAAAGAGTGACTATAGACCACTGTCTTTCACCACTCACAAAAATTAACTTGAAATGGATTAAAGACTTGGAAATATAAGACCTGAAACCAAGCAATTCCTAGAAGAAAACTTAGAGAAAATGTTTCTTGACATGGGTCTTGGTAATAATTTTTTGGATATGACACCTACAGCAAAAGCAACAAAATAAAAGTAAACAAATGAGACTACATCAAACTAAAAAGCTCCTGCAAAGCAAGAGAAACAACCAACAAAGTGAAAAGGTAGTCTATTGAATAGGCAAAAGTATTTGCAAACCACACACCTGATAAGGAATTAATATGCAAAATATATAAAGAACTCACACAAATGAATAGCAAATAAACAAATCATCCAATTTAAAAATGAGCAAAGCACCTGAATAGACATTTTCCCCAAAATACATTAAAATGGCCAAGAAGTACATGAAAAGATGCCCAACATCACTAATCGTCAGGGAAATGAAAATCAAAACCACAATGAGATATCACCTCACGCCTGTTAGAATGGCTATTATCAAGAAAAGAAAAATAACAAATGCTGGTAAGGATATGGAGAAAAAGGAACCCTTGTTTGTGTACTGCTGGTGTGAATGTCAACTATCATAGCTACCATGGAAAACAGTAGAGAAGATCCTCAAAAAATTAAAAACAGAACTATCATATGATACAGTAATTCCATTTCTGGGTTTTTTTCCCAAAGAAAACAAAAAAAATTTTTTTGAGAAGATATATGTGCCCAGTGTTCTTACAGCATTATTTACAATGGTCAAGACAAAGACAATGTAAGTGTCCATCATGAGATGAATAGATAAAGAAGTTATGGTATATTCAGTTGACCATATAACAATAAATGTCTGAACATTACACATCCACCTATACTCAGATTTTTTTTCAATAGTAAATACTATGTATTTCATGATCCAAGTTTGGTTGAATCCACCGAGGCAGAGTGCAGATATGAGAAACCCAGTACAGGGAGGGCTGACTACATGTTATACATCGATTTTCAAACGTGCAAAGGGTCGCCATTCCAATCCCTGAATTGTCTAAGTGTCAATTGTAAATATAGTGGCTATTCAGCCACTAAAAAGGACATCCTGTTTTTTGTGACAACATAGATGGGCTTTGAGAGCATTATGTAAGTGAAATAAGTCAGACAGAGAAAAATAAATACTGCATAATCTTAATTTTAGATATGGAATCTAAAGAAATCTAACTCATAGAAGAAGAGATCAGACTTGTGGTTTCCAGAGGCGAGGGGTGGGGAGTGGGTGAATTGTGTGAAGGTGGTCAAAAGGTACAAACTTCCAGTTACAGGATAAATAAGTACTGGGGATGTAATACACAACATGATGACTGTTAACACTGCTGTATGGTAATTTGAAAGTTGGTAAGAAAGTAAATCCTAAAAGTTCTCAACACACGCACACAAAATAAACCTTTTTTGTAACTATATGAGGTGATGAATGTGAACTAAACATATTGTGGTAATTGTTTCACAGTATATGCAAGTCAAGCCATTATGCTCTACACCTTAAACTTATACAGTGTTGGATGTCAATTATATTTCAATAAAACCAGAAGAAAAAAATCCATTCTACTCAGAATATAAGGTACTCACCCATCATTAGGTGGCCATGCAATTCCCTCATCTCCTTTCTTCTTTATACTGATGAGTAGCTGCAAAATATTATGATATGCCATGTTGGTAATCATAAAAACTTGGTTGTCCAACCAAATGTAAAAGTCTGTTATATCTCAAATACCTCTAAGGCTATGACTACAAAGTATCTTCACTCTGTGTTTCTACCCAAGTTGAAAACTCTGAAGTATAGTTGTTATTACAATATTTTGTCATTTTAATTTTTGTTCCAAAGCAGGTAAGGTTGAGAAATATTTTTCTCTTGTCCACCCATTTCAAGCAGTAAGAAAGCTAGAGGCTTCTTTAGTAGACAAGATCATGAGGCTATACTTTATTGTGTAGCTTATGATAGTCACAGTATAGCTTCTTTTAGGGTAATTTATTAGCTTGTATACCTGACAAGCACTCCAAATTCTACAACCATAATTGAAACAGATCTGAATTCAACTACCTTATGTGAAAGAGGAACTCAACCTCCTCTATGTCCTCTTATGATCATTTTTAATCTTTCAAGTTAATGTATATTTCTTGTGTTTTCTACATGTCATGTACTATACTAGGCACAGACAAATAGTATAAATAGAAAAATTTCATTGCTAATCTGAAAAATATTTAGAAACTACCCAGGAAAAAAGACCACTGCACAAGTATTTAAAATAAAGTATGATAAACATAAGAAAAGGAAACCTCTTGCTTTTATGTTGATTACTCTTTAGTCTTATGCCAATCCTGGATCCTAAATTCATAGTTTGTAAATAATACTATATTGAATCAATATGGCAGTTAAATTAAAGACAACCCAGTAATAATCCACATGATCTCTCATAAAATTATGTCTGAGAAAAAAATAGAAAAAAAGGAAAACCTTTTTTAGCTTAATAATATATCTCTTTTGATAGTTACTTTTCTGATTTTTTTTTGAAGATGGAATTCAAGGCCATAAATATAGTCAGTTTCCTCTAAAATGTTAATTAATAATCTCTCTGTCAAACTTCAATAACAAGTAGAACCTACACTATTAAAAAAAAATTTATTGGAGTATAGTTGATTTGAAATGTTGTGTTAGTTTCTACAGTACAGCGAAGTGAATCAGTTATACATAGACATATATACACTTTTTTTTAGATTATTTTTCCCATATAGGTCATTACAGAGTATTGAGTAGAGTTCCCTGTGCTATATAGTAGGTCCTTATTAGCTACCTATTTTATATATAGTAAGAACCTACACTCTTTTCTCTTATTGTGTTCTTTAGACTGACTCCCTGGATATTTGGTGGAAGGAACTCCAGGCTCCAATTTTTATTTCATCTTCATATGTTAATTTCTAAGAATACAAATTTTTGGATTCTTGGTACTAGTAAGGCAGGTACTGGGGATACAAAGGTCATAATGAGGTAGGAATTAGATTACTTATATTTATATATTGTACTATTTAATCCTATTGTATTATTTAATTAGTTATATTGTTTAATCTTCATAACAACCCTGTTTTGATATTTTCCCTGTTTCTCATTACAAAACTAAGGCTATATTACTTAGATTAAAATACAATAAATAAAATAATAGAATGAAATAAAATACCAGAGTAAGTAAATAAGAAAAATTTTCTAGCATAAGAAGTTACTTTTTTCAAACGAGTGACAGAGCTAGGATTAAAAACAGAGTTCTGTTTGATGTTGAAATCTTCTTGGTATACTAAATGGCACTGATAGATTTCAACTCACATGAAATAAAGATGTCTGCTTTGAAATTTGAAGATTCTAAAATATAGCCAATCAATCATTCCTGGTTACGTCCTATAATCATTTGCAGCTGTATATTTGCTTGGATCCAAATACTTGCTATAATTTTGTATCAGTTACTTTATGTTCCTCCTTAACACAAATGTAAGCAAAGGAGCACCCCTTGGGGCAGAGTGACTTGCCCAAGGACAGAATCCATTTGATGTATTCTAAACTAACACATAAAATTGCAGCTCTATTTACAATAGCCAGGAGATGGAAACCTAAGCGTCCATCATTGGATGAATGGATAAAGAAGATGTGGCACATATATAAAATGGAATCTTACTCAGCCATAAAAGGAAATGAAATTGAGTTATTTGTAGTGAGGTGGATGGACCTAGAGTCTGTCATACAGAGTGAAGTAAGTCAGAAAGAGAAAAACAAATACCGTATGCTAACACATATATATGGAATCTAAGAAAAAAAAAATAGGTCATGAAGAACCTAGGGGTAAGATGGGAATAAAGACACAGACCTACTAGAGAATGGACTTGAGGATATGGGGAGGGGGAAGGGTAAGCTGTGACAAAGTGAGAGAGTGGCATGGACATATATACACTACCAAATGTAAAATAGATAGCTAGTGGGAAGCAGCTGCATAGCACAGGGAGATCAGCTTGGGGATTTGTGACCACGTAGAGGGGTGGCATAGGGAGGGTGGGAGGGAGGGAGACGCAAGAGGGAAGAGATATGGGAACATATGTATATGTATAACTGATTTACTTTGTTATAAAGCAGAAACTAACACACCACTGTAAAGCAATTATACTCCAATAAAGTTGTTAAGAAAAAACCAATTCAGTAAGAGAAATGTAAATTGCAAGGAGCATTTTTTCTTTTTTGTTTTTGAGGATGAAGTGATTTTTAAAACGCTGTTAACCCTGGCAACTTCTAGGCAGGAGTTTGAGAGCAGTAGATATTTTGGGGGACATTATTCCTTTGCAGTTAGATCAGGTATATATAGATATAATTTACTCATTTACTCATTTATTTTTCAGTGTGAAGATGTTGAATTCTTTTACCAAGTCCTCCTAATTGTTACATGCAGTCGTTCAGATCCCTCAGACCTGAATGTTTACAAATTAGGAAAATAATCTGATGACATATTCTAATATTTCTACCTAACTTTATGAAATTTAATAATATTCCAAGAACTTCAGAGCTCTGTAACATCTTTGTCTCTCTGACAAAACAAAGTGCTAGCATATCATCCTGAAAACTTAGATTTCCACATCATAGTTCATATGATTCATTCACTTAACAAATGCTTATTGATCACTTTATATATAATATGCTGGGAAGGGGTCTAAAGATGCATTTATATCTCTTGTTTCAACAGTTCTTTAGTTTGGTCTTCCTGGTTTGCACATTTTAATGCCTACACACTAAATAAGGCCATGTTTAGTTAAAACAACACTACTATAATTTAATATTATTTACTGAAATTGTAAGAATAAAGTGAATGTACATTTTCTTATAAAATATTTAATTATTTGCCTCAAATAGATATTTACCCATGTAAAGGTAATTACAAACAGAGTCCAATCACTACAAAGTATATATGGAAATTTGAAATTTTCTATTTACAGTATAATTTTCGGAAAAAAAATCAGCAGACAACATAATTTTAACTTCATTTTCTTCAGATAACAAGGCTTTATTCTGAATAGTATTAACACGTTTAACTAGCAACTCATGATTCTGAGGTCTCTGGATTATTTAGATTTACCTGTCTTTAAAAATCTGCTTGATGCTAGTGACAAAGTTACAATAGTCTAAAGGTGAATTAACACATTTTAAGAATTGTTGCAATATCGTCAATTCATTTTATGCCTCAATATGTAAAGAACTCCTAAATTTCAAAGAGAGCTTTGATATGGTCCTGACCTATTCTTCTGAGAAACTGAAAACTTTTAAAAATAGTTGAATTATAAAAACAGTCAGCGGGCTTCCCTGGTGGTGCAATGGTTGAGAATCTGCCTGCTAATGCAGGGGACACGGGTTCGAGCCCTGGCCTGGGAGGATCCCACATGCCGCGGAGCAACTAGGCCTGCGAGCCAGAACTACTGAGCCTGCGCGCCTGGAGCCTATGATCCGCAACAAGAGAGGCCGCGATAGTGAGAGGCCCGTGCACCATGATGAAGAGTGGCCCCTGCTTGCCACAACTAGAGAAAGCCCTCGCACAGAAACGAAGACCCAACACAGCAAAAACAAATAAATAAATTAATAAACTCCTACCCCCAACATCTTCTTTTAAAAAAAAAAAAAAGTCAAGAAAAAAAAGTTGCTCAGGAATGTAAATTTTTTTTTAACATTTTGAGTTATTACCAACTTACAAGGTGAAAACCCATTGTAGCAATTAAATTTGTTTATTATCATATATATTATTTTATTAACTTCTTGTTATGTGACATCAATGAAAATATAGCAAGAATTATATTACAATATCACAATATTTTGCAAAAAGCAAACTTTTCCTCATGTTAACATAAACATGATCATCTAGAGAGTTGTTCTGCAACCATCTTATTCTTCCTGAGCTTGCTATTCAGAAAAATATATTTCCTGTTACCAAATTTCTCAGCAATGTGACAAGTGCACCCTAGGAATCATGTTAGAGAATAATTTGGGAAGTGCTGTCACAGGACTGCCTGAAGATCATATGAAGGGGTTTAGGAGGAAAGGTGACAGCTACAGGAGAGTAGCTTTGGACCAGAGACAATGTTTGTTACTATTGGGTTAATGATTAAGGATGCTTGGAGGTTGAAGTGAATGTCATTAACCTCCTCCTGCCAATGTTGGTAGCATAGCCAGATAGTATAAAGTGGATGATTACATTTTACACTGTCTTTTTTCATAGGATGCTTGAAATATTCTGTAAAAAGCAATGGCCTTCTATGAAGATTAATAAAAACAAATGAACACAAAATGAATTCTAGAGTTAACAAGACACTGGCAATGAGAATGAGACCTAATCTCCAATTCAAGTATATTTTAATCAGTCCTTTCTCTGGTTGATCATTTGGTTGCATCCTAGGTTGGCAATTTTGTTCCTAATGCAGAAGACTCAATAGCATTATCTCTGTGTTATTCTCTTGCATGTAGAACTTAAAGTAGGAATTACAAATATTTCAGGAATAACTGCTATCCTCACTCACCTTGACAATAGCTACTCTTCCACTTGCTCAGGCATTCCTGAATTATTTCTGAACCAGAGTTTCTGTGTCTTCAATACATCTATTTGTTAACATGCTGACTGATTCTACACATCCATTGCTTTCAAATATCTAATAGATACTATAGAATTTAATATTTGGGGTCCTAATATGTACCTTCATATATAAAGCTGTCATTTTTAGATATGGAAATTAAGACACTTACTAAAATGATTTGGCCAAATTCACAGAGCTGGATAGAGTCTATCAGAGGACATTGAGCAATGCCTACCAGAATTTTAATGTAAAATAAACTTCATTAAGATGATGATGTGGAAGATGAAGAAATATGCACCTTATAGCAGAAGATCAAAGCGCATTAGATTTCCATCATATATTAACAGTAGTGATATGGATATAGTTACACTGCATAAAATAAAATATAGCAGTAGTAATGGCTTGTTCATTTATTTCTTCAAGAATGTAAATTTACTTATAGCTAGCTAGCTAGCAGCGAGTTTCAGTTTACTGAGGACGATAGCCCAGGAAACAGCCTCTCAGTAGCTCTGAGGAAACTACAGATAAGCATAATATAAAATATACTGATCAGGGCCCACCTACTATGAATCTTAACTTTGCCTACTATAAGTAGTAGTGTTTTAATACTCTGCAAGCCTCCCGACTTCCCTGAGGCTCAAGATGCAGTTGAACTAGATCATTCTTCCCAGCTCTGAGGTATTCTTACTCTCTAGAAGAGAAATCTTCATTTATTTAAAATCCAGGTCTTCCCTGGTGGCGCAGTGGTTGAGAATCCGCCTGCCGATGCAGGGAACACGGGTTTGTGCCCCAGTCCAGGAAGATCCCACATGCCGCGGAGCGGCTGGGCAGCTGAGCCTTGGCCACTGAGCCTGTGTGTCCGGAGCATGTGCTCCGCAATGGGAGAGGCCACAACAGTGAGAAGCCCTCGTACCACAAAAAAACAAAAAACAAACAAACAAAAAATCCATATACATTTTAGATACAAGGTGCTAATTCAGTGTATTTATTGTGTCAACTTACCAGCTGTAATTAACTTGAAATATTTTAAGTGACTCAAAAAAAGTGTAAAGAAGGTGAGCCCCTATCTTTACATTTTATTTTCTACTTAGCATTTACCTGGGGTATTAGATGAACATTATGTATAGTTAATCTTTACTCATTAATTAATTAATTAAAAAATTAATCCTATGCTTACATTTAAATTAGCAAGGAAATGCAAAGAACCTAGAATAGCCAAAACATTTTGTAAAAGATGAACAAAGTTGGAGGACTAAGGCCACCTGATTTCAATACCTATTATAATGGCACAATAATCAAGGCAGTGTAGATTTGGCATACAGACCATTAAATAGATCAGTGGAACAAAACAGAATAAAGATTCCAGAATTATTCTTGCACCAATATAGGCAACTGATTTTTTACAAAAAAAGGGAAAAAAGTACTTCAGTAGCTGGAACACTTAACAGCCATATGTAAAACAAACAAAATAAACCCCTTAGATTCTTATTTCATACCATGTACAAAAATTAACTCAAAATGAATCATGGATCAATGTAAAACCTTTAACTATAAAATTTCCATTAAACTGCATAAGGGAAAACCTTTGTGACCTTGGGCTGTACAAACTCATTTTAAGGTATGATACCAAAAACAAAGCCCATAAAAGAACAAATTAATAAATTGGACTTTATTAAAATTAAAAGCATCTGTTCTTTGAAAGGAACTGTAAAAAGAATCAAAAAACAAGCAGTAGACTTGAAGAAAACAAACACATACATATACATATAAGGAAGTTAGTAATGCAAAATAATTGAAACAATTTTGGATGAAGCTTTGAAGGACAATGTAAATATAGGGCAAAATGGAGACAGAATGAGAAAGACAGAAAGAAGTAGAAACAAACATATTTAATTAGCACTATACTTTACTGTAAATTTAAAAGAAGCAAAGCAATTTCATTAATCCCTTATTTATTGTCATTTGGTTAGTGAATATTGTAACTACAGACCACACAAGGTCAAATAATATTGCTTATGGTCTCTAGAGTTCGGGCAGTTTTAATTGCACATTGGAAAACAAATATGTTTATGCTTTGCACTGTGTGTAGTGTTTAAATGAAGGGAAAGGAAGCATCTGGAGTGTCATAAAATGAGAGACATAACTGCAAAAAATTAATCAGCTGCTATTTTTCATTATCATAAGGCCTAATGACTTTCAAAAGAGCAGGGGATCTGTGTTTATTTGGACATTGACATTACAATGTTTTAGGTACATTATAGCATTACTCTGGCCTAACAATCTGCCTTATTGAAAACAAAAATATTGTACTATGAAAAACAATATTGAGGAAGAAAGTAAGAATGTCTAGGGGCCAGTTTGTAAATTCCCATTTCCTTTTGCCAGGAAATATTTTATTCTAATTGTAGCAAGTAGGTGTTAAAGATGCAAATGTTTTACAGGTTATTTTATTACATTGTATTGTATTCTGTTGTATCATATTAGAATTCCCCCACCTAGAATATTCTTTTTAAAGCTTTTGATTCTGGGCTTTTCTCCCTTAGCCCTCTCTGCCTGTTTAAATCCTATTCTTCAGTACTCAGCATAAGCATCATCTCTTCTAAAAACAATCTCAAATCCCCAGGCTGGTTTTAGTACTCCTTCTGTTTGCTAAATATGTTATCTCACATTTACAACTTCTGTAGTGTTTAGTCTACTACATTATCTGTTATCTCTTCTGTCTCCTCCGCTGGAACAACCTGGACCAGTAACCATGAATCCTTCACCTATATTCATGGACATGCATAGAAACTACTAAACACCCAACACATATTTGATTGAAAGGAAGGGGTGCAATGCTTTTGTTCCAAACTCTTACTGAAAAGATATACTGAAAAGATGAAATTTAAATAAATGTATAGCCTCCCAAATAATCGGTTAAGTCAACCAGTTGCATCAGAGTTATGGAAATTAAAGAGCTCTTTTGTTCAAATCAGTAACACATCTAATATTGCCAGAGAAATCAGCAGACATAGAAGGGTTGCTGAAGAAATGCATATTTATATAACAAGGTAGCCTTGGACAGCTCCTAGAAGCCGTCAGCTGGAGTCTGCAGTATGGTGTCTGAAATGGTAACTCACTGGCTGATCCTCTTCCCCCATACAAAACCAGCTCTATTGTGGTTTGCTTACAGGGTTAGTATAGCTAGTAATACCAGCCCTCAAAGCAAAATGAAGAATTTGTGTATGGAGTCCCCTAGAAAGTATGATAGGGTTACAAAAAAAAAAAAAAGATGGTATTTTGGGTCACTTTAGTCTGTTCCAAGTGGTGTATACAGCTCACAGACTGTAAAAATGTCTTATCCACTTATCAGAACAGGGCTTTGCCCCTCGCAGTTGCATTTCCTTCTAGAGAAAGAGTGATCTCTATAAGGAAACCCATTAGTTTCTAATACTGATAATTTATTATTACTAATTATTACTGATCACTATTATTTACATTAATAGACAATGAATTATCACTAGATATGTGAGGACAATGAAGAGAGGGAAAAGAGAAAGGCCAAACAAAGAAACCAACTTTCAAGAAAATAGAAAATGGAAAAAATATATATATATAGTTTATATTGTCAGAAACTCAAGAAGAGTTCACATTTATAAAGCAAAAATAGGCTTCTCTGAATAAAAGAACATTTATTTTGTTTTTCCTTTCCATCTGTGTTATCTTCAGTAGATCTTGTGACATTTTCTGTGCCTATAACAGTGCCTGGCAATGCATGTACTAAGTTTTTCTGCCCATCTGTGCTCTTTTATTGCAAGGTAGTTAAAAACATTAAGAAATATCACACCAACTTCTTCAACGGATAAAAAAATGGCAAAATCTAAGCATTTATTCTTCAACAAAGGAATCCATTCAGTAAATATTTATTAAGCACCAATGTGTGTCAAATACTTTTGCAGATTCTAAGAATGCATCAGTGGGAGGAAAAAAGTTACTTATTTTCTTCATGGAAGTTACATTTTACTGAGACAAAAATAAAATTATCAGATATGATAAGTTCAAAGAAGAAAAACAAGATAGGTAATGGGAAGAGAGAAAGATGGTGTATTTTGATTATATTCTTGAGGAAGACTTTTCTGATAAAATCAGAAAATAAATAAATAAAATCATATTTAGCACTGACTTGACAGCAAATGGTTTGTGAACCATGAGTAAAGAAATTTCCAGGCAGAAGTAATGGCAAGTGTAAACCCTGTGACAAAAATCATGTTCTTGTCACATTCAAAGAATAATAAGCTGAAGTGGCAGTGGGGAGTGAAGTAAGAGCTGAGTCACAGAGGCCACCAAGGAAGGGTTGTGTAAGACCTCCCAGCTGTTGGTTTTGAGAATTCATTATGGGTGGAGGCATGGAGAACAGTCAGAAGATCATTGCAATAACCCTTTTGAACCACGGCCCTCAGATTCTGGATATATTGTGAAAGGAGAGATGACAGAATTGGATGTAAAGTGTGAAAATAAGTGGGTAAGATTTAATGTTATTTTCCTGTCATTCTCTGAGGTACATATCTACATACTTCACTACTGGAGCTTATTTGGATGAAAGGAGGACCAAGGAGGTAGGGGAAAGAAAATAATAAGGATAACTAACATTTACTAAACATGCATTTTGTGCTAGCAAACTTCTAAGTGCTTTTCACATATCATACCATTAGATATTCACAATAATTCTCTGAGATAGATACTACTAAAAACTACAGCTTCAGGTAAAGAAACGTAACCTTAGTGATGATATATCTCAAGCCTTAAGTTAGTACACCTGGTAATTGGAGGCAGATGATGACATCAAGCCACCTAACTTCAAGTCCAAAATATTATCAATATGTGAAGAATCAAGATGTAGTTTCTCCCTTGTACACTGTTGATAGGAAAGTAAATTGGTGCAGCCACTGTGGAAAACAGTATGGAGGTTTCTCAAAAAACTAAAAGGAGGACTACCCAGCAATTCCACTCCTGGGTATATATCAGAAAAAAATAAAAACACTAATTTGAAAAGATACATTCAATTCAGTGTTCACAGAAGCATTATTTACAATTGCCAAGATATGGAAGCAACCGAAGTGTCCCTCAACAGATGAATGGATAAAGGAGATGTGAGATATATACACACACACACACACACACACACACACACACACATATTTTTATAATGGAATACTACTCAGCCATAAAAAAGAATACGATTTTGCCATTTGTAATTTCATGGATGCCCTGGGAGGGTATTACGTGAAGTGAGGTAAGTCAGACATAGAAAGGCAAATACTATGTATGCGGAATCTAAAAAATAAAACTAGTGAATATAATGAAAGAAGCAGACTCACAGACATAGAGCACAGACTAGTGGTTACCGGTGAGGAGAGGGTAGGGAGAGTGGCAATTTAGGGGTAGGAGATTAAGAGGTACAAACTATTATACATAAAATAAACTACAAGGATATATTATAAAACATGGGGAATATAACCAATATTATGTAATAATTGTAAATGGAATGTAACCTTTAAAAATTGTATAATAAATAAATACACTGATAAAGAACAACAACAATAACAAAAATAGGCCATCCACTTTGTCACAAAATGCTACCTGCCACACACTTTACAGAGGCACTTCTGTTTAATCATCGCTATGAAGTAACTATGAGGAAACCAATACTTAGGATATTAAACTTAGCAAAAATCAGAGGCTTCAAACATTAATAATTATATTTCTAGTTTAAAGTAATATGTATATTATATTAATTGAGCTGTTACAAAAAAAGAGGGAGACTTTATATCCAGATGTTTTAGGAAATGCTAGATTAGTTGTTTGTTTTACTGATTGCAGGAATTTGTATAATCTTTGAACACTGTTATTATTCAAAAGGAGTTTGGCATGCAAAGTTTCTGAGGCTTTTATTTGACCAGGCACTTATTTTCAGAAAATATGTCTAATTTAGAAAATATACATTGTACATTTCTGTTTAAAATAGAATATAGTACTAGAATACAGGAATGATAAAATTGCTCATTAGTGTGCTGCTTATACCTTGAATTTAACAGAAATAAAGAAACATGAAAAGAGAGTGATATTAACCTAGTTTTGAATCTTATGGCTACTGATTTGTGTCTTAAACTAGCAGTGCCCCAGGATTAGATTATACAAAGGCACTTTCAAGGATACATAATCTGGTGCCATTTTCAGGTATGAGCTAGAAATATAATCAGCAGTTCTGTCAAACATGTATGTCCTGATACCTTGTAGCAAGGTGAATGAATGAAAACAGGATTAACTCTGCATCTTTTGATTCCTTCTATTTTGAAACAAGGGAATGAAATTGCTGTCCTTAGAAACACATAAAATTAAAAAATAACTAGTGGTAAAAATAAATTGGTTTTAATTCACACATATCTTTATTTCTTTTTGAGTTTGAGAAGATGGTGAATTTAAGACATAAAATTAAATATATGGTAACAATAGAATAGCTCAGGAACTGAAATTAGACAAAGCTCTACTTGAAAAATATGTATCTATTGGGTATTTTTAATAGACCATATTATAAAATGATTTCATAATTTTTCTTGAAATTGATGAATATAATTCTCTCCAGATAGGCAGATAGATAGGCAGACAGATACATAAATGGACAGTGTGACTGACTTTTGTTTTGTGGTGATGGTTTCTCATCTTTCCCTGTGTTTTGTTTGTTTGTTTGGTTGGTTTTGTTTTTTGTTATTTTTAGGAATTATAACTTTAACACAACAAAGATATACCTAATTCCTTATGTCATAGCAGTTTCTAGCTGTATTTTTATCTAGACCATCAAGCATTACTCTTTAATATGGAAACCTAGGAGCCTTACAGCATTGTTTTTCAAACTGTGAACTGACCCATTATGGGTTATGATGGAGTAGTGGGTCATGAGATCAAGTCAGGGGGTTAGGTAACAATTTTTTAAATACAATAGAATACTATAGAACAAAACAGCAAAAATCAGAGTGCACAGCATATAGTATATATATGTGTAGTATAGGTGTTGTCTCATGAACATTTTATTTCCTTTGTGTACATAAGTGTGTGCATGTATACAGAGTTGTTAAACTATACTTATACTATACATAGACATTTAAAGTTTTGATAGCCACTGTGTGTGAATTTATGGTTCTACCTTACTTATTTCACATCCCCTAAAAATGGTCTTCAAAACTCTCTGTTTATGCACATTTTCTGGGGAAAAGTGTTTTGCCTTTCATCTGAGGTTTATAAAAATAATTTTTTCAAAAAGCTCAAGAGACATACTTATTGTAAAGCAAATTTAATTATTATATTTGTAGTTTTAGAACAGGTATATTTTGAAATATGAAAATAATATAATAATTTATATTCATGACTATTTTACAAACAGATGTACCTGAAATAATTGCTTCTTTGTTCCCAACTTAAATTTACATTATAATTAGGTTATATACAAAATTTATTTATATAAATAAAAAATTTTATTTATATAAAAATGAAAGAACATTTAGACTTATAAAGGTGTGAGTAAAGCATATTATATATTTTACTTTTCCTAAAAGTATTTACTTCTTAAAACAACAGCATTTCATGAATTAAATTTATATAAATATTACATTGCTAGGCTTATGAGAATAGATATATAATGTAATAAGTACTTAATGAGGATGGTGGCCTATGAAAGAATAGAGATAAAGGAAAGAGAGATGAAGGACTATTTTATTAAAGATTTAAAAATTACCTAAGAGAAGAAGAAAAGTAATGCATTCTGAACAATAATTTTGTGCCATCCACCATGCTAAAGATTTTATACAGCTATGTTTTTCAGCACATAGGCAACCCTGTAAAGTGGATAATTTACATTTTGCAAATAAGGAAATCGAGGCTCAACGTAGTTAAGGTTTTTGGCCACAAGTCACAAAACTAGTAAGTTTTGCACAGGATAGTGAAAGAGGGAGAAATAATTCTCAATTCTAGTTCTCATCTGCAGATAACTTTAGGAATGTATGGTATAGACTCCCCTTTTACCTAACACCATTGCGTTTTATGGACTAAATTGGAAGTTGAATTATTGTAGAAAACAACCAGCCCTGTATAAGGAAAATTACATTCTTTAGCTCCACCAAATTTATTCTAGTACACTAAGGCCTCAAATGAGAAAGGAGTGATTTAGCAGCATTTGTTACCAGGAGGAAATGAATAGAACTGGAAGAGGTATATATAAACAAACAAGCAAATGTTCAGTTTTAATGCAAATGTTGGGTGATGGCAGTATGTGTTGCTTGGGCAAACACCATCACCAGAGAAACAGATAACACATATACTGAAGCAAAGATCAGATCTAAGTTAAGAAATCAAAATCTGGAGGCGTAGTGGGTGCTGTGATATACTTTCCAGATTCTCATTCAAGACTAAAGGGCTTATTTCCCCGTCTGTTGTGAGTATTGCTGTCTGATGGCTTTCAACTGCCACCTCTCTCTGGAAGTTGCCCTGGGTTGGAGAGACTGCTTTAATTCTCTGCGGGCAGCCTACGTTCGATGATTAGTAGCTTTTATAGCAGAAAGGCCTTGTTCTCTCACTGTAACACAGAATAATCTAAGGGGTCCATCTGGTTTCAGAAACTCCTTCTCTAACATCTGGTCACCTGAGGCTTTTGTTGAGACCACCTTGCAGCCTGATCTCTTCCTCTGCCCAACCTTGCTGCTTCTTTCCTTCCTCTTCTACGGTGATGATCTCCAAAACACTCCCTAACCAACTTCCTGCAATGTACGCTCCACCTCACAGTCTGTTTTCTGGGGAACCCAAGCTTCAGGGAGGTCTACAATAATCTGAGTCCATATCCCCTGTCAGCTACCAAGGGATCCACAGGAATTAAGCAAGCAAGGCAAATTGGTTAAAATGATTAGACAAATGGTGACACTCACTCAAAAGATGAAAAGCTTGTAGAGGTGGGACAGCAAGTACTCAAAGAAGGAAAAGGAGAAGCCCTGGTTAGTGGTCAAGTCTGTTCAGATGAAGCCAAGTAGGAAGAAAAACTGGCTGCCAAAGTTGTCCACATCCTAATCTCCAGAACCTATGAGCATGTTACCTTATATGGCAAAGGGACTTTGTCAATGTGATTAATGTTAAGGACCTTGAAATGGGGAGATGGTACTGGATATTCAGGGAGCCCAGTCTAGTCATAGAGATCTGTAAATACAGAAAGCTTTTCCTAACTGTGGTCAGAAAAGGAGTTGTGAGAATGATTAGAGGGATGCAATATTGCTGGATTTAAGATAAAGGATTGGGGGCAAGAGTCAAGGAATTTGGTTAGACATTAAAAGCTGGGAAAGCCAAGGAAACATTCTTCCCTAGAGATGCCACAAAAAAACACAGTTCTGCTGGCACATTAATTTTAGCCCAATAAGGCTTCTGTTGCAATTCTAACCTACAGATCTATAAGAAAATAAATTTGCATTGTTTAAACTACTTTTTTTGGACAATTTGTTACAGCAGCAGTAATGAACTAATATATATTTGGTACCAGGGGTGAGGTGCTGCTGTAACAAATATCTAAAAATGTGAAAATGTATTTGGAATTGCACAATAGGGAGAGACTGGAAGAATTTTGTAGAGAATGATAGAAAAAGGCTAGATATCTTTGAAGAAACTGTTAGTAGAAATATTGATGGGAACTATTCTTATGAGGACTCAGAAAGAAGTGAGGAGCAGAACTGAGAAAACATAAATCATCTTACAGTATCCAAAATCATTGTGAACAGACTGTTAAGAAAAATATGGATGTTAATGGAACAGCTGCTGAAGACTGAGAAGGAAATGAGGAACATGTTATTGGAAACTAGAGGAAAGAACATCTTTGCTGCATAGTGGCAGAATGCTTAGCAGAACTGTGTCCTTCAGTTATGTGGAGAGCAGAACTGGTAAGTGATGAAATTGTACATTTAACTGAGGATATTTTTAAGCAGAGTGTTGAAGATGCAGCCTGGTTTCTTCTTGCTGCTTATAATAAAATATTAGTGGAAGGAGATTAACTGAGGAAGAACAATTAAAATAACAAAGAAGAAAAACAAACAAAAAACATACAAAAAAGCATGCCAGTATTGGATGATTTTGGAAATTCTAAGCCTATTCAGATTGTAGAATAAAAAGTACTAAAGAGATTTGCTGCCTGGAAGTCATGACCTAGAGGAAAAAGCCAAGCATGAGGCTCTGCCATTTTTTTGCTAATACCTCAGAAAAATCAAAAGGTTATAATGTTCATTCACACAAATGGCTCTTTGAGGAGATTAAAGTTCATCTCACAGATCACTTTAATATAACTAGAGAACATTTAGGAAGTTTTAGGGCATTATTCTTCAGTCATCCCTCCCAAAATAAAAAAAGCAAAGATAGAGATTGGGTTATCTAGGAAAGATCTTTGGAGGAACTTCTTGTCTAATGGAGTGAATCCCATGACATATACAGGAGAGCCACAAGAGTTTCCAGAATTAGCCAGCAGAAACACTGCTAGCTGGGAATGAAAGGGATGGAGTACAAAATTAAAGAAGGCTGGTAGAACCAGAAATTTCTACAGGCAGGAAATAGGTTGATAAAACTACCCAGCTACAAAACATGTACTACCATTTATGAAAAATGGAAGATGCCTAGGAGGGCAGAGCCAAGAACCCAAATAACTTGAGCCACATAGGATTAATCCCAGCAATTAAAATCTGATGGATTCCATATATATGTGTTCGCATATGGTATTTGTTTTTCTCTTTCTGACTTACTTCACTCTGTATGACAGACTCTAGGTCCATCCACCTCACTACAAATAACTCAGTTTCATTTCTTTTTATGACTGAGTAATATTCCATTGTATATATGTGCCATAACTTTATCCATTCATCTGTCAATGGACACTTGGGTGTCTTCCATGTCCTGGCAATTGTAAATAGTGCTGCAATGAACATTGTGGTACATGACTCTTTGAGGCAGGACAGAAATAAAGATGCAGATGTAGAGAATGGACTTGAGGACACGGGGAGGGGGAAGGGTAAGCTGGGACGAAGTGAGAGAGTGGCATGGACATATATACACTACCAAATGTAAAATAGATAGCTAGTGGGAAGCAGCTGCCGCATAGCACAGGGAGATCAGCTCAGTGCTTTGTGTCCACCTAGATGTGTGGGATAGGGAGGGTGGGATGGAGATGCAAGAGGGAGGAGAAATGGGGATATATGTATCCCCATTTATACATATGTATATGTATTGCTGATTATACAACAGAAACTAACACACCATTGTAAAGCAATTATACTCCAATAAAGATGTTTTAAAAAAGTTATTATAAAAAAAATCTAATGGAGTTTTCCTAGCTCAATTTTGAAATTGCTTGGGTCCAGTAACTCTTTTTCCTTCTATTTTTGACTATCTTGAACCAGAATTTCTATAACTGTTATCCTATGTCTTGTTTCACCGTATTATTTTAGGAACAGATAACTGCTTCTTAAGATCCATGACTTCATAGATGAACAGGATGCCCCAGTAGGGATTATTACCAGAATATTGCCTGTATCTAATTTAGATGATTTAGAAGATTAGATTTTAGACTTTTGGCTAATTAGATTTAGATGAGATTTTGAACTTGAGTTGATGTAATGGGTTGAGACTTTTTATAATGTTGTGATAGATTGAGTATATTTTGTATATGAAAAGAATAAAAATCTTTGGGGGACAGCAAGAGGACTATTGTAAGCAGAATAAAGGGCCCCTAAATGTGTCCACATCCTTATCACTGGAACATGTAATCACGTCATCTTTACATGGGAAAATGAATTTTGCAGATGTGATTAAGGTTAAGGATTTTGAGATGGGAGATTATCCCAGATTATCTAGAGGGGTCCAACCTAATCATATCAGTCCTTAAAAGAACCATCTCTGGCTGAAGTCAGGGTCAGAGGAAGATTTGACTTCAAAAGAATGGTCAGAGAGATGCAAGACCGAGGAAGTAGGTACAGAGCCAGGGAATATATATGGGTACAGAGCCAGGGAATGTATATGTTCATTGGAAGCTGGGAAAGAAAAGAAAATGGATTCTCTGCTAGAGCCTCCAGGAAGAAACACAGCCTTCCTCACATGCAGATTTTAGCCCATTGAGACCCATGTTGGAATTCTCACCTACAGAACTGTAAGATAGTAAGTACATTTGCATTGTTTTAAACCGTGAATTTTGCATAATTTTATAGCAACAATAGAAATATAATACAACATTTTAAACTATCATCCACTGTAGTTGGGACACCAGTGAGAGGAATTAAAGTCTTAAGTGTGGCAACTGAAAATGTAGTGATGAATAAGTTTTAGGAGTCAATATGGTGTCTCCTTTGAAACATCTCTATAATAGTTGGAACAGAAAAAAATACAGATGTATGAAAATGTAAATTAATGTTTGTCTATAATCCTAAATTCAAACCTTATGTATATGTTACATATATTCCTTCTCACTTTTTTTTTTTTTTAATTGCGGTACACGGGCCTCTCACTGCTGTGGCCTCCCCCGCTGCGGAGCAACAGGCTCCGGACGTGCAGGCTCAGCGGCCATGGCTCACGGGCCCAGCCGCTCCGCGGTATGTGGGGTCTTCCCGGACCAGGGCACGAACCCACGTCCCCTGCATCGGCAGGCGGACTCTCAACCACTGCGCCACTAGGGAAGCCCCCTTCTCACTTTTGATCTAAATTATTCCCATGAAATTTGGGGTGCTTCTTTGTACAAAGAATTTATATTCACTTTCATTATTTTACATTTTTCTTTGTATATGGAGTATGAATGGGTTTATCCTGTCCTTTTCACAATACAGGTACTTCATTGACTGAAATTATAAAGCTTTTCTTCTTTTAGAATATTTTTCTTTTCACTAAATTGAAAAGAAATTGTTTCTTTGATCTCATCTGATTTATTTGAAACCCTTATATTGTAAAAATGCTGACAGACCTGTTCTCCAGAAAGAACAGTGTCACATTTGGGGTTTTTTGAGGGAGGAGATATTGGGGGGAATGCTTATAGAGAGTGGGGTTTTACTGTTGCAAAATTAATTGTTCTGAAGTAAAGAGACAGAATTAACAAGTAAATTTGGAACAGTTATAGAATTTATACATAATCCAGATTGCTGGAAATGTTTCATACAGATATTCAGGGTATAAGATAGTTTTAATGCATCATGTAAATAGAAATGCAGAATAAGCATTGTGTTTGCATCTGTAGAAAAATAAGTAAACATATGCTGTTTGAAGAAAAATTTTCTAATCTTTAAGTGAAGTTTCCTATAATTCCTTTCATGATTTATTGATGTCTTAAAGGCCATACTTAACTATAATTTTTTTTCTGTGATATTTCATGTCAACCTTTTTTTTTTGTTTTTCTTTCTGGTCTTTCACCATATGATCTTTGGTAATTTTTTCAAATACAGAAAATACGTATGGATTCACTTCACTGAACACACACAAGTACACACACACACACATACACATATACAGTGTTTGATTGCTATTTTGGCTAGAAAATTTTTAGAACAAATTAATTTTCTTAGAAGTTTAAAGAAAATGTAACGTTATTTTCTATCTTCATATGTTATTGATGAGAAGTTATGCCAATGACTTGCATTCATTTGTAGGTAACCAATTTCATCTTCCTGAAAGGAATATCATCATAAATGGAGTTCTGAAATATATAGGTGCATATTATTTATCACTCCCTCTGTCTATAACATAGCATACTGTTTCATTTTGAAAATATAAAATTGCTAAGATGTTTTAGATAAGAAAAATACTCTTATATTAAATAGGTGTATTAATGCTCCATGTCTCTCAATGTTTTTATATTTTCCATTGCTTTCTTCTTGTCTTGGATTCTAGGATTTTTTTCTCCCAACAAAATGTGTGATAGCTGCATTCATCCTATTATTTGTGCATTCTATTTAAGCTTTATTTTGTAATTTTATTTTAAATTCCCAGTTCATTTTTGTTGTGCTTCTTTACTCCTTAATTTATAGAGACAATGACTATTCACATCTTTCTGAGTATACTGACTAGAGGTTTTTAAATTCTTATTTTATGTCCTCTGAGTTGGGTCTTGCTCTTTTTTCAAATAGGTGGGTTTTTCTGGTTTTTGTTTTGCCGAAATTGCCAGCTGATCAGGATTGTTTGCCACATTTTTGAGTGGAAAATCAGGCTGATCAATAGATACCTTGCATGTGTTTTCTCTGCAGATATGCAGGTCTCTTTTCTCAATAGTTCCCTCGCCTAGATGTGCATAAACAGCAGATACTATTAAAATGGCCTGCTAGGTTTATAGTATATGCCAAAAAATAGCTTTTGTTCTAACATGTTATGTATCAGACAAACTAGGCACCCACCAATTTCCAGAATAATAGGGTAAATTTCTTTTATGTATAGACCTCTTTTTTCTCTTTTTGATTATTTAGAAAGTCCAGCTATGCCCACTTTTCCTTCTGATCCTAATACCTGCACACGGGCCCTTCCTTTGGGTAGAACTTAGACTTGCTTTAGAAAGAAAATGTTCATAGGACAGTAAGGTGGGCACAGCTTTTAAGAATAGGATATATTTTACCTAGAACTTGGCATGTCTGAAAATTTCTTTCCCTCTTTCTGACATTTTCTCCAGCTTGTGTTGTATGTATTGGAGCTATGATGCTTTTGCTTTGCTTTTGATCTAATCTCATTTGCCTTCTATATTCCAGAAATTCTTTAATTTTCTGGCTCACTAGTGGTGCCTCTTCATATTATGGAGACATATTCTGTCACAGCAGTGGAAGTTCAGGATGCCATGATTTAATCCACACAGCAACTATGTACGAATTTTTTTTTTTAACTTTTCTTTTAGTCAAGAAACTGAGGGCTGGATAAATGTCTATGTGTCATAGTTTTTGAGTGATTGAGCTGTGATTTGACCCCAGATTCTCTGTCTCCATATTCTGATCTCTCATCCCTAACCAGAGATAATCTTGCATTCCATTCCATTTCAATCAATTCCATTGAATTCAGCAAAACATATTCTGAATACCTGTAATGCCTATAGTTCTGAATACCTATATAATAATAAACTGCTTGTGACAGTCCTATACAAGCAATGAAAATATAGATATGGCTAAGACAAAGATCCTGTCTTCAATTAATTCACAGTTTTATATGTGGAACTTAGTAAAGAAGGAAAATAAGAGAATGCAAAGATTAAATTTACTTACTGTACAATTTTTCCTAAGATTGTTCTGGTATAGGTAAATTAAAAAGCAAATGTAGATTGAAAAAAAAATTGTTATGACTACTCTATATATGTTGGAGAAAATAATGAACATGCTTCTTTTTATGTCTTGATATCATTTATAAAATAGTGTATATTTGAAGTAATATGAAAATGATAGAAATAAATCTACTCATATACACATTATAAGGATTAATTTAACCTACCTCCTACTTGTCAGAGTTAACCTGCAACAAGGAGGCAAGTGGAATATAACAAGTAGTGTTATTCATAAATAAAATGCATAAAAATATATTCAGGCAATGCTGTTTGCTTAACTGTCTAATTTACACCTTGCCTGTATCAATTTGAGTAAATTATACTTTCAAAGTTCCATGAAATGTGAGATCTTAGAGAGCACTTATTTGCCTGTCTTTAGTTTTAGAGAAACTGAAATGGAAGAAAGACTTGGGACACACATAAATGCAGATGCATAGCCATGCCCACTCCATAAATTGTTTCCCCTAATCCCTTGTTTTAATGGAGTGGGAGGATAGGAGATCTCTGAGTCACTTAGTTTTCCACAATTTTTCCTTGAGGGAAACTTTCCCTTCGGTATTGTGGGAATATGATATCCCAGTCTATTATTATGATTCCCTTGAAAAACAACTTAGGATAAGAAGGGCTAGACAATAATAAAACAAACTGAACCTGAAGAGATTTTTTTTCTTAATATGTAATCAGATTTGTTTCATTAAAGGTACAAACTAGAGGATATCTAATAAAATCAATGAGGATTTTTTGGTTGTTGACATCTATCATATTGAAAGGAATACTGCCAATGTTTTCCCCTATTAGAATTTATGCAGGAAATAGACTCATATCCTCATATTGTGCAGTGTAGTCTTATTTTTCACTCATCCTACTCTAGTTCCAAAGTAAATTAGGTGACTGAGAAAAGTGAGACACCACTAATGACTGAAAGTAAGCAGCACTTTTCATGGAATCCAATGCTGATGAAGGGAAAGAACAATATTAAGAGATACATTCCTATAAGTACTGAGGATCTGAGGAAGGGAAAACAAACACATACATTGTGCAATGTATGTGTCCTTCACTTACTAAAGATTCAAATTACATTTCAGTAGAATATCAGCACTAGGCAAACACCACAGACATAACTGTTGTAGACAGGACCCACCATAGGTTGCTGAGTAGCATGTGAAAATTTGAGAAGAAACAAGATATTATCATAGTTTCAAAGCATCTACCCCAAGGTATTTATTATCTACAAATGGAAAGATAGTAACCCACAAGCACTACTTAAGCAAGGGATCAAAGTTAACATCACCAGTAAAAAGGCAAAGTGACATTATTTTGATACCATGCATTGAGAACTCAGGACACATTGTTGTTTCCATGGTAGTTATGCTCATCATGCTTAACCTTAGTCCAGTCATGAGGAAATATTAGACAAATGCAAATTGAAGGACATTCTACAAAATAATTAAACAGTAATACTATTCAGAAGTGTCAGGATCATAAAAATAAAACAAGGAAAGACTAGGGGAAAAAAGTACAATGCAGGATCCTGTATTGGATCCTGAAACAGAAAGAGGACATTGGTGGAAAAATTGGTGAAATTTGAATGTGATCTGTAGTTTAATTAATAGTATTATAACTATGCTTGTTTCTTGGTAGTATTGATCATTTTGTCAGAAGCTGATGAGAGATGTACAGGAACCTATTCACAACCTGTAAGTCTAACATTTCAAAATTAAAAGTTAAGAAAAAGTTTTAGCATGAGAATACAGATTTTGAGGGAACACACTTTTTCCATCTAACTTTTAAGATTTCACTGTTAGAAAAAAGTCTACATTTGGGGGGGACACTGTTTACTTCTATCAGGACATATTGTACAAATGTTTATGTGAGGAAGAAAATTAGGCCTATAGGGAGAGTGGGTGAGAGAAACTTGGAAGTTTTGAAGGCTCTTTCATTTAAGGGTATGTCTACTTACCATTCTTCATCACAAATGGAAGGTGGTGTGCTGGAAAAATAACATGGAGCTCCAAGGCCCAGAAGCAGCATGGGGTAGAGCTTGGAGAAAGCATGATATAGATTAAAGACTGTGAGTTTCAGAAGCAGACCAATCACTTTTCAAATCTTGAATCTTCTGCTTGATAACTGTGTGACAAGTTTAACCATAAGTTACTACTACTACTACTACTACTACTACTACTATCACTACTACTACTACTACTACTACCACTACCACTACTACTGCTGCTTCTCCTCCTCCATTTTAATTTTAGATGACAATACTTATCTTGCAGGTTTCCCAGATTACTAAAGTAATGTAAATATTGTATAAATAAGAGCTATTAACCCCATGTCTACTTAAAGCCATACATTTCTTATTAAATTAACATAGCATCATTATACAAAGTTTAAAAGAGAAAAATCACATATATTTTCATTGACTGAAAGATATGTGTAATCACTTTAAGTTTTACGGTTATATGTTTTAACATGGTTGTGATTTTAGTGTATCATTTTTATCTTGCATTTTTCCCACATTACTGTTCATGAATTTTGTCATGTTTCTTCAATATATTTAAAATATCTCCCTACAATGGAACATTTAAGTTGATTCTGATTTTTTTTAATATAGTAAGCCATGCATGTTACATTTAATATTTTTTAACTTGGATTATTCCTTTTATAAAGAAATGTGCATTAAGATTTGTAGTTTTTGTAAATTGAATAGTTAAAAATTTACCTTTTTCATAAATGTTTATTATTTTTACCTCTTACTTTATAAATATTTGAACAGATGAAACTCAAATCATTGAATTTTCTTGACATTATCAGAAGTACTTTTTCATCACTGGTAGACAAAGCAAGGAGAATTGGCATGATTTTTGCTTCTAGTATAGAACTACAACCTTGGTGAGAAAATATATAACCACCACAGCTAGGTATAAGAAGCATGACAAGCGCTATGCAAATGCTAGTTCTCATTATTAATTATTAATATTGGCATGGTGCTGTAGGGAAAGAGTAACTTTGCCAGTGATTCTTACTATCATTCTATCAGCTTTCTTTAGTATAGGTTGCCACTGGTGGAGGTGGTAAGAATACAGGGTAGAAGAGGTCTTTTAAATTACGTGGGAAGGCCCATCACAGAATCCCTCATTTCCCAGGGTTAGCATAGTACAAATTTTCTGTTAGTTCTTTGGATTTTTAACAATGACTGCTTTGCTTGGCCATTTTTCTTGATCTTTAGGTTCTGCAGATGTCTGGCTCATGAGTATTCACATAGACTTCCCACTATACTCCGAACGCCAATTTTATGTTCTCTGGGTTTTACTTACTTTTGTGACCTCAGATTCATTGTTATCCCAGTAGTGTCTTTCTTTTGTAGCCTCCTCTCATGTCTTCTTTCCTTGTTCAGCTCTTATAATGTGTTTCCGTCCTTGATCCAATATGGAAATTTAGTCTATGGGTATAATGAGAATTAGATATTTTGACTCTATTGGAGAATATCACATATTTATCAACTTAGTAGAGAGATAAAAGGTTAAGAAAATAGAGCAGATGCTATGAGCTTTCTTATGAAAGTTCCCCAAGGTGGGAAGGATAAGTGAAGCACAACTTCCAAGTTAGAACACATGCTATTAGTGTTGAAATAGAAATAATCAAACTAACTTCACTGTGTTATTTTATTATTATCACGTTAAAGTATACATGACATTACATTTGCCACTTAAAATATTTTAAGTGTACAGTTCTGTGACACTAAATACTTTCATATTGTTGTCCCAATGTCACCATCATCCATCTCCAGGACTCTTCATTTTCCCAAATTGAAACTGTATCCATTAAACCTTAACTCCTCATTACCCGCTGGTCCCAACCCTTGGCAACCACCATTTTACTTTCCATCAATTTGACTACTGTAGGTACCTAGAATGATACAGCACTTGTCCTTTTGTGATTGGCTTAATCACTTAGCATCATGTTTTCAAAGTTTGGTCATGTTGTAGCATGTGTCAGAACTTCCTTCCTTTTTAAGGCCGACTCATTTTTCATTGAATGCATACCACATTTTGTTTATCCATCCATCCACATATGGACACTTGAGTTGCTTCCACCCTTTAGCTATTGTGAATAATGCTGCTATGAACATGTGTACAGATATGAATCCCTGATTTTATTTTTTTGGATATATAATTTTGCCAATACATAGCACATGCTATTTCTGTTTGTTTCTTGAAAATAGCCAATAACTGTTATTTTGTTTGTTTGCTTTAATACTAGCCATCCTTATGGGTTTGAGGTAGTATCTCATTGTGGTTTTGATTTGCATTTTACTAATGATTAGTGATGTTGAGTATCATGTGGTTATGGGCCATGTGTTGATCTTCTTTGGAGAACTGTCTAGACATTTAAGTCCTTTGCCCATTTTACCTGGGCTTTTTTCTTATCTACTCTAGTTTTGAATCAACTAGAATGAATCAAACTTTGAAGCAAAATGTGAAGATGGTGAAGGAACAGGAGAGATGAGGTAAAGAACTCTGGTCTCAATCCAATATATTTGGCTTTGGCTGTATCTAGATATTTTACATGTGTTAATGGAAAGTATTATGTAAACTGCTGTTATACTACAGGTAGTACTATATCATAGTTGAAATAATGGGTTACAAAGACTCCACAGGTTATAGGAAAATTACAACATCTGCTTCCCCCCACCGCCAATCAGAGCAGATGGCTCTTTCCCAAGGGATATAAAAGTAACTACTTTCCTTAAATAAGGCATCTGTCTGAATAATCAATTTCACCAATTAGTAAAGAAAGCATTTGAAGGGCTGAGAAATCTGTTGATTCTAAACACAGGAAGGAGAAAAGAACTACATTTTGCCCAGTGCAAAATAATAGCATTTCTAGGCATCTCTGTTGAATATGAAAGAGGATCTACTTTTGTTGCCCTTTCTGAAATATTCTGTGGAGCTAGATAAATTGATAAGCAAAAGATGAAACTACTCTGTGATGACAAATTTGACTTGCTTGACAGAGTGTATATTAATATTGATCTCCAGGATCAAATCAAGCAGACCAAGCAAGTCACATGCTCTTATGGTAAAAAAAAGCTCCAACTCATATTGTTAATCTGATGGTGAATTCAGTAAGGCAGATAATTGTATTTTATATTTAGGTTGTTTAACTATTATAATAGTTATATTATAACTATTATGTTTAACTATGATAATATTACAATATACCTACTCACTGGCCCTCCTCTTCACTTCTTAAGATCCAGCCATATAGACATTTACAGTTCCCCTACCCATGTTTTTTCACACTAACAAGCCTATGTAGATGCTGGTGTCAGCCCCAAATAACCTCCACTTTTACAAACTGGCAAGCCCTCCTCATTCTTCAGATTCCATCTCAAGCATCTTCTCTGGGAAGAAATGTTTTATCAAGAAAGCCAATAACGCCATCTTAGTCTCCTCACTGTTTCTAATATGCATAGATAGTACAGAATTTTTTCAATGAACTAATTCATTGTAAAATGTTGACTCTGTATTAGAGTGTTATTACATGAGGAAAGAGGCTGTGTCCTATTTACCTATGTAGTGCTAGTTCCTGGAAATAAAACTTTAAAAAGAAATTGCTAATACATAAAACAGTTTGGAAATATGATTGACAAGATGAGAACTTGCTTTAAAAAAATCCTAACATACAATAATTTTATTAAGGCTTTACTTCCTTTTTGCTTACAATGAAAAGCTATAGGTAAAATTTGTTATTCTTGGGAATTCCCTGCTGAGGGCCCAGGTCTGATCCCTGGTTGGGAACTGAAATCCCACAAGCTGTGTGGCATGTTAAAAACAAACAAACAAAACTGTTATTCTCAATTTTCATGCACATAGCAAAAATAAATTTCAACTGAAAATAACTGTCTGGATAACTAACTGCTGAACAATCATCAACAGGAAGACACTGGAACTCACCAAAAAAGATACCGCACATACAAAGACAAAGGAGAAGCCACAATGAGATGGTAGGAGGGGCACAATCACAATTAAATCAAATCCCATAACTGCTGGGTGGGTGACCCACAAACTGGAGAACACTTATACCACAGAAGTACACCCACTGGAATGAAGGTTCTGAGACCCATGTCAGGCTTCCCAACCTGGGGGTCTGGCAACAGGAGGAGGAATTCCTACAGAATAAGAATTTGAAGGCTAGCAGGATTTGATTGCAGGACTCTGACAGGACTGGGGTAAACAGAGGCTCCACTCTTGGAGGCAACACACAAAGTATTGTGCACATTGGGACCCAGAGGAAGGAGCAGTGACCCCATAGGAGACTGAAGCAGACCTACCTGCTAGTATTGGAGGGTCTCCTGCAGAGGCAGGGGGTGGCTGTGTCTCATTGTGAGGACAAGGACACTGGCAGCAGAAGTTCTGGGAAGTACTCCTTGGCATGAACCCTCTCAGAGTCTGCATTAGCCCCAATAAAGAGCCTGGGTAGGCTCCACTGTTGGGTCGCCTCAGGCCAAACAACCAGCAGGGAGGGAACCCAGCCCCACCCGTCAACAAACAAGCAAATTAAAGTTTTACTGAGCTCTGCCCACTAGAGCAACACACAGCTCAAGCCACCACCAGTCCCTCGCATCAGGAAACTTGCTCAAGCCTCTTAGATAGCCTCATCCATCAGAGGGCAGACAGCAGAAGCAAGAAGAACTACAATCCTGCAGCCTGTGGAACAAAAACCACATTCACAGAAAGATAGAAAACATGAAAAGGCAGAGAGCTATGTACCAAATGAATGAACAAGATAAAACCCCAGAAAAACAACTAAATGAAGTGGAGATAGGCAACGTTCCAGAAAAAGAATTCAGAATAATGATAGTGAAGATGATCCAGGACCTCAGAAAAACAATGGAGGCAAGATCGACAAGATGTAAGAAATGTTTAACAAAGACCTAGAAGAATTAAGGAACAGAGATGGACAATACCATAACTAAAAGGAAAACTACACTTGAAGGAATCAATAGCAGAATAACTGATGCAGAAGAATGCATAAGTGACCCGGAAGACAGAATGGTGGAATTCACTGCTGCAGAATAGATTAAAGAAAAAAGAATGAAAAGAAATGAAGACCACCTAAGAGACCTCTGGGACAACATTAAACAAAGCAACATTCGCACTATAGGGGTCCCAGAAGGAGAAGAGAGAGAGAAAGGACCTGAGAAAATATTTGAAGAGATTATAGGTAAAAACTTCCCTAACATGGGAAAGGAAATAGCCACCTAAGTCCAGGAAGCACAGAGAGTCTCATACAGGATAAACCCAAGGAGAAACATGCTGAGACACATAGTAATCAAATTGGCAAAAATTAAAGACAAAGAAAAATTTTTGAGAACAACAAGGGAAAAATGACAAATAAAATACAAGGGAACTCCCATAAAGTTAACAGCTGATTTCTCAGCAAAACACTACAAGCCAGAAGGGACTGACATGATATACTTAAAATGATGAAAGGGAAGAACATACAACCAAGGTTACTCTACCTGGCAAGGATCAAATCAGATTCAATAGAGAAATCAAAAGCTTTACAGACAAGCAAAAGCTAAGAGAATTCAGCACCTCCAAACCAGTTCTACAACAAATGCTAAAGAAACTTCTCTAAATGGGAAACACAAGAGAAGAAAAGGACCTACAAAACAAACGCAAAACAATTATGAAAATGGTCATAGGAACATACATATTGATAATTGCCTTAAACATGAATGGATTAAATACACCAACAAAAAGACACAGGTTCGCTGAATGGTTACAAAAACAAGACCCATATATATGCTGTCTACAAGAAACCCACTTCAGACCTAGGGACACATACAGACTGATAGTGAGGGCATGGAAAAGATATTCCATGCAAATGGAAATCAAAAGAAAGCTGGAGTAGCAATACTCATATCAGATAAAATAGACTTTAAAATAAAGCATGTTACAAGAGACAAGGAAAGACACTACATAATGATCAAGGGATCAATCCAAGAAGAAGATATAACAATTATAAATATATATGCACCCAACATAGGAGCACCTTAAGGTGCTAAGGCAACTGCTGACAACTATAAAAGAGGAAATTGACAGTAATACAAAAATAGTGGGGGATTTTAACACCTCACTTACACCAATGGATGGATCATCCAAAATGAAAATAAATAAGAAAACACAAGCTTTAACTGACACAATAGACCAGATAGATTTAATTGATATTTACAGGACATTCCATCCAAAAACAGCAGATTACACTTTATTCTAAAGTGCGCACAGAACATTCTCCAGGATAGACCACATCTTGGGTCACAAATCAAGCCACTGTAAATTTAAGAATATTGAAACCATATCAAGCATCTTTTCTGACCACAACACTATGAGATTAGAAGTGAATTACAAGGGAAAAAAAAGTAAAAAATACAAACACATGGAGGCTAAACAATACGTTACTAAATAACCAAGAGATCACTGAAGAAATCAAAGAGGAAATCAAAAAATACCTAGAGAAAAATGACAATAGAAACACGACAATCCAAAACCTATGGGATGCAGCAAAAGCAATTCTAAGAGTGAAGATTATAGCTATAAACCCTACACCAAGAAACAAGAAAAATCTCAAATAAACAATCTAACTTTACACCTAAAGGAACTAGAGAAAGAAGAACAAACAAAACCCAAAGTTAGCAGTAGGAAAGCAATCATAAAGATCAGAGCAGAAATAAATGAAATAGAAACAAAGAAAACAATAGCAAAGATCAATAAAACTAAAAGCTGGTTCTCTGAGAAGATAAGCAGAACTGACAAACAATTAGCCAAACTCATCAAGAAAGAGAGGGAGAGGATTCAAATCAATAAAATTAGAAATGAAAAAGGAGAAGTTACAACAGACACTGCAGAAATACAAAGCATCCTAAGAGACTACTACAAGCAACTGTATGCCAATAAAATGGACAACCTGGAAGAAATGGACAAATTCTTAGAAAGGTATAACATTCCAAGACTGAACCAGGAAGAAATAGAAAATATGAACAGACCAATCATAAGCACTGAAATTGAAACTGTGATTTTAAAATCTTCCAACAAACAGAAGTCCAGGACCAGATTGCTTCACAGGTGAATTCTCTCAAACATTTAGAGATGAGTTAACACCCATCCTTCTCAAACTCTTCCAAAAAACTGCAGAGGGAGGAACACTCCTAAACTCATTCTATGAGGCCACCATCACCCTGATACCAAAACCAGACAAAGATACTACAAAAAAAAAAAAAATTACAGACCAATATCACTGATATTGGTGATATAGATGCAAAAATCCTCAACAGAATACTAGCAAACAGAATCCAACAACACATTAAAAGGATCATACACCATGATCAAGTGGGATTTATCCCAGGGATGCAAGGATTCTTAAGTATATGCAAACAAATCAATGTGATACACCATTTTAACAAATTGAATAAAGACCATATGATCATCTCAATAGAGGCAGAAAAAGCTTTTGACAAATTTCAACACACATTTATGATAAAACCTCTCCAGAAAGTGGGCATAAAAGGAACCTACCTCAACATAATAAAGGCTATATATGACAAACTCACAGCAAACATCATTCTCAATGGTGAAAAACTGAAACCATTTCCTCTAAGATCAGGAACAAGACAAGGATGTCCACTCTCACCACTATTATTCAACATAGTTCTGGAAGTCTAAGCCATGGCAATCAGAGAAGAAAAAGAAAAAAAGCAATACAAATTGGAAAAGAGGAAGTAAAACTCTCACTGTTTGCAGATGACATGATACTATACATAGAGAATCCTAAAGATGCCACCAGAAAACTACTAGAGTTAATCAATGAATTTGGTAAATGTGCAGGATACAAAATTAAGGCACAGAAATCTCTTGCATTCCTACACACTAATGAAGAAACATCTGAAAGAGAAATTAAGGAAACACCACCATTTACCATTGAAACAAAAAGAATAAAATACCTAGGAATAAACCTACCTAGGGAGACCAAAGACCTGTATTCAGAAAACTATAAGACACTGATGAAAGAAATTAAAGATGATACCAACAGATAGAGAGATATAACATGTTCTTGGATTGGAAGAAACAATATTGTGAAAATGACTCTACTGCCCAAAGCAATCTACAGATTCAATGCAATCCCTATAAAATTACCAATGGCATTTTTTATGGA
This sequence comes from Kogia breviceps, assembly GCF_026419965.1. Taxonomy (NCBI): domain Eukaryota; kingdom Metazoa; phylum Chordata; class Mammalia; order Artiodactyla; family Physeteridae; genus Kogia; species Kogia breviceps. The sequence continues at coordinate 45,283,735 of NC_081317.1, read as the reverse complement.
ACTAGAAAAAAAAAATCTTAAAATTTGTTTGGAGACACAAAAGACCCCAAATAGTCAAAGCAGTCTTGAGGTAAAAAAATAGAGCTGGAGGAATCAGACTGCCTGACTTCAGACTATACTAGAAAGCTACAGTAATCAAGACAATATGGAACTGGCACAGAAATGGAAACATAGATCAATGGAACAAGATAGAAAGCCAAGAGATAAACCCACGCACCTATGGAACCAAGACCCTGTCAGCAACACCGCCAGGTATTTGGGGATTTTCTTGCCTTTTGGCAAGTCTGAGGTCTCTGCCAGCATTCAGTAGGTGGCCTGTAAGTGTTCTTCCATGTGTAGATGTATTTTTGATGTATTTGTTGGGAGGGAGGTGATGTCCACATCTTACTCTTTTGCCAACTTGAAGGTCCCCCAAAATATTAGAAAATTAATTTCAACACTATATAGAAAGAATTATATACCATGAAAAATTAGTATTTATTCCAGGATGCAAGGATAGTTCAGCATTTTTAAATTAATCAATATAAGTCACCCTAACAGCTAAAGAAGAAAAAAACATATGACACTATCAATTGATGCAGAAAATACATGTGATAATATTCCATAGTCATACATGATTTAAAAGGCTAGCAAATTGGGATTAGAAGGAAATTACTTCAACATTATAAAGCATCTCTAAAAAAGACTGCTAACATCATAGTGAATGTGAAAGACTGAAGGCTTTCTCTATAAGGTCAAAAAGATGGCAAAGATGTCTGTTCTTATTATTTTGGTCACTGTACTGAAAATTCTAGCCACTGCAGTAAGGGGGTATAAAGAAATAAAAAGCAAAAGATAGGAAAGGATGAAAGAAAAGTGTCCCTATTTTCAGATGACATAATTGTATTTCTAGAACATTTCAAGGATATACCTAAAAGTAATACACTTATATATGTTAACTCTTTTAATAATGAAATATAAAATCTCAAGGAATCTACAAAAATTATTCCTAGAATGAGGAAGTGAGTTCAGCAAGGCTGAAGAATAAAAGGTCAAACAAAAATGAATCACACTTACAACTACTAATAATGAGCATGTGGATAGTGAATTAAAAGTACAATGCTCTGTACAATGACTCTAAAGAAAAATAATTAGATATAAAATTAAAAGACCTAAAAAAATTGATAGGCATATCATGTTCATGGATTGAAATAATCAACATTGTAAAGATGTCAATTCTCTCCAAATTAATCTTCAGAGTTAATACAATTCCTATTCAAATACCACGAATTATTTTGTTTACTGTTGCCGTAGTTTTGGTTTTTTTTCGGACATAGGCATTCTTATTTCAAAAGTTATATGAGATGGTAGAGTCCTAGCATAGTTGAAACAACTTGAAAAGGAAGAATAAAGTGGGTAGTATGACTCCATCAGATACTAAACCTTACAGTGTAGCCACAGCAATAAAGACTGACACAGAAGATTAAGTAGAGAACACAGAAAGAGACCAACACAAATATATGCAACTAACTTTTGACAAGGGTGCAAAAGTAATTTAATGGAGGAAGGATAGAATTTTTTCAAAAAATGTAACCATTGGACATCCATAGGCAAAAATATGAAACTCAAATATTACACCTTATATGGAAATTAGTACAAAATAAATCACAGACTTAAACACAAACTGTGAAAAAATAAAAATTTAGGAAAAACAGGAAATGTTTTTTAGGTCAATGGTTAGGCAAATATTTCTTAGACTTGACACCAAAATTATGATCTACAAAAGAAATATTAATTGAGTCTCATCAAACTGAAAAACTTCTGCTCTGTAAAAGATCCCAAGATCCAAAACAAGATACAGACCAGGGGAAAATATTTACAAACCACCTATCCTACAAAAGACTAGTATCTGGGATATATAAAGAACAACAAACCTTAAAAGTAAAAAGAAAAAGAAAAATTCAATTACAAAACAGCAGAAGACACGATAAACTATTCCACATATGTATCCTTAGGAATAAAGACTGAAAAGCAGAAATTGTATTGCATCCTGTAGACTTTGAATAACTCCTCTGATCAAGTAAACACATACTGACATAGATGAAAATTCACGTTGTTTTGCCCTGCATTTTAAATCTCAGTGCTCTTTTATTTTTATAAGTGAAAAGGGAAACTAGAGTCTCACATCTTATTTATACTTTAAACATTGAAATGTGTTTTAGTCGCTGCTCTATAGATCTTATTAATCAGAGAGATGGTAAATTCTATTTTCCTACAGTAGAAAGAATAGCTTCTAAAGTCTTTCCTGACACTCCTCTGCTCAAACCCTAATCTTGATTACACAATTTTATTTGCTTTTTACACATGTATTACTGTGCTGCAAAGAGTAATGTAGTAAGCAAAGATTAAGTCCTTTTTAATTTCAGCTTCAGAGTTGTCATGTGTGGCATGAATCGTGTGTTAAAGGCTCAGGGAGACAAATCTCCATCACAGTACCGTGTACTACAAGTTTTTTTAGCGCTCAGAAATTTTTTCTTTTATGGTTTTAGAAATAAAATGCAAAGTTTCATTTTCCTGATTACAGAGTAACATGAATTTTTAAAAAAATGTAAAAATGAGTAAAGAATAAAATTTAAATAACTCTTTTTCCCGCCTCTAAGGAGTGTTTGCTATTGTTTTCATAGTGAATTGCTTATTGATAAAGGCAATTAACAAGAACAAATGACTATACTGCGTCGATGAAATGATGATATGATGACATGGTAGGTGATATTTTTGTTTTACATTTCAGTTAGTGTTGTCATAATGCACTTTAAAAAAACGTGTAGAGATGACTCAGTTATTACTTGGTATTCCTATAAATTAACAAATTTGCTTAGAGTAAAAAGTTGATATGCAATTTGTCATTCTTCCTGATGCATGTAACTATCACTTTTACTATGAAGTCACAATAATAATCATGGCATTTTCTTGTGATTATGATTGGTGATTCATTCAGTTATTTTCAAATGTTACATTAATTTCTTTAAATATTAGTTTTTATGGTTATAAATGTGCTTTATGCTTCTCTATTCTTATAATGATGCCAATTACCAACTGCAACATACAGCTCTTATTTTTGAAGCTGGGGAGAAGTTAGCCTCACAATATTCTTTGTTATATTAGGTTCCTTCAGATATTTTGGTTTTTTGTTATGCTACTTTAAAAAATTCATCCCATTTTCACTTTGCTCTTGATTTTAAGACCATAGCTAGATAACTTGTATAGTATCCAAGAAATCTTTCAAAATTAGTTAAAATTGAAGTTATAAGCCACTCAATCCCAGAAAGTTAAGCAACGTGGAAATGTGAGAATGAATATTCCAAGAAGAGTGATTCTAAAATTTTGCAAAAATAAAAGAATCAATGGAATAATATTTTACTGGTATACTTGAGATAGCAAATATATTGCCCTAAAGAATTGCTTAGGGGCTTCCCTAGTGGCACAGTGGTTGAGAATCTGCCTGCTAATGCAGGGGACATGGGTTCAAGACCTGGTCTGGGAAGATCTCACATGCCACGGAGCAACTAGGCCCGTGAGCCACAACTACTGAGCCTGCGTGTCTGGAGCCTGTGCTCCACAACAAGAGAGGCAGCGATAGTGAGAGGCCCACGCACCATGATGAAGAGTGGCCCCCACTTGCCACAACTAGAGAAAGACTTTGCACAGAAACGAAGACCCAACACAGCCAAACATAAATAAATTTTTAAAAAAAGAATTGCTTAGTTTTTTTGGTACTAATTATGAAGCAATATTATGTTTTCACCATGTCCCAGAATTTCACATTTTTCTAGATGTTAAGGGAATAGGATGTGATATTGGGAACCCAGTCTATTCAATTACTATCAGTGATGAAATACTGATACTCATTATATTCTTTGGCAAATCTTTGCTTATTTTAATATGTTTATTACTGTTAATATCAAAATTATCTTTGATAATTTTAATAGACTTTCACTGTTGATAGTCTAAATGTATTGCATACTTTTACTTTGGAAACATTTTTCAAAATTCTGATACTATTTCCATATATTTGCATTTAATTATTATTTTGATTAACTTACTGAATGTTATTTCATGATACCATACTAAATAATATAGAAGTAATATGCTGCTACTTGAGTTTAAAATGATCACTGTCTGAAATGAATCCTTCTAACATATATGTGAGAGTAAAGAGGCAAATAATATTCCTTTGATATGTTTGGAAAAATTATATGTATAAATCCAAGCCAATTTAATTGTATTGATGAATTTGATTGGTCAACTTTAAAATTTTATTTACCAATTAGACCATTAAAAATAATCAAACATCCTGGGATTCAGGGAAGTTAAGTAAATATCTGGGTAACAAATCTCTAAATATATTATAGCCCCAGTTCCAAAATAGATAATTGAAACATTACCATTTGCAAAACCACTTTACAATTGTAGAGAAGTTAATTGTTTCTAATATAGTCAATTTTTAAAACTTTGACATACCTCTGATTTAAGACAAGAGGGTCAAAATGTACTCTGTAACATGATTAATGGTAAGAGAACAGAGTGAGAATAATGTCCTTGTTGGTCTCTGTGGTAATATGCATGTTTTCCATATCTTTTTAAAAAACTTATTTCGTATAAGAGTACAAACATCTTCAAGAATAACAAGAATCCCGGAAAACAAAATGGTAGAATTGTATCAATTTCCCTTCTATTAAGTAAACATTTTAAACTTTAGTTTTCTTAACTATAAGAACACTGAATAGGCTCTTGGATTTGTGCTAGTTGAGCATTAGATTATGGTTCTGTTTGCTAAAATTTTACCTAGTCATTTTTCTACCACTGATCTGTTTATCCATTGGTGATGAAGAATTATTTTATAAGACATTTTTATGTTTTGCTTTGGGCAATTTAAATACGCAAGTTAATCAGACATATGAAATATGGAGTAGGTGCAATGTAAGGATTTTCCTTGCATATTAGGATTTTAAAAACACAGCAAATGTTCAGACTATGTAACTTATTTCCTTTCCTAAGAAAATCAGTAAGATCCTGACTTGGACTAATTTTCCACCTAGAGTACAATGGGAATGGGTTTGTCTACTAACATATATTTTATTTGTTCCCCTCCCCCTCTCTTTCTTAATGTTAGGTTACCTGAGCTCAATGTTTAATCCTGGGCATTGATTGATTAAACTAAAAGGCATTTATATATGACATGAAATCTACCTCTGCCCTTCACCCACCCCCCCACACACACAAAGGAAGGAAGGAAGGAAGGGAGGGAGGGCAGAAAGAGAGGGAGGGCAGGAAGGACGGAGGAAGAAAGGAAGGAAGGCAGGCAGACAGGCAGGAAGGAACAGTTGGTTTGCTAAGGATAATATTGGGCTTTTGAGAACTGCAATCAGCTCTGAGTTACTTGTTCTAAAGTTTTCTTGATGGCTGATTTCAAAGGATTGTTGTATTTTCTAGGAATGTTTTTTGGGGAAGGATGTCATATTAACCTCAAATGCTTGCTTTCCATATTTCACAAAAGAACATAAAACTGTTCCTCACTACTGTGTCTAGTACTTTGCACATTTTCCAGCAAACACTTATGTGCAATGTTATCATCACAATTAAGTTACAAATATAAATTTCTCTTTGTAAGCTCTGAGCATAGTGAACACAAATAACTGTATTTGTACCTCTCTTTAATTGCCACACATAACTGAATTATTATTACCAATGACAAAATGAACCATCTTATTAATCTCATTATTTTTATAACTATTCCAACTTGATTATGATTTGTGACATCTAAGATAGTGACTTCATAATTTTACTTGATATTAACCAGAATAGTCCATGGTTAATGTAAAGTAAGATTACATTAGTAAGATTATAAGATTACAACAGTAAGAACATAACCTTACTAATTTAGCGTACTATCCTTTTCACTTAGGATTGAAAAATGAGCTGGCAAATTTCAATACCTTGCTAAGTCTCCCCAACTTGTATTTTTGCCTTAATCAACTAAAGGCAACCAAGTGTTTTAATAGCCAGAAAAATTTTCCACAACTTCAATAGTTTGCATGGAGAAAACGTTTGCTTTGGGGCTGTGGTTTTATTTCTCAGGTTGATAACACTTATTATATTAACGAAGAGATGTTAGTGGAAATACCATAAAAATTGTAATAGTATACAACACCCAAACCAAAAAGGGTTTCTGATTTTTAGTGAATTAGAAATTATAAAATAAATTAGCTCTCCTCACTTTCCTATGGCTGAAGTGCTTTGTAAATGAAATTTCATTTTGTATATGAAATAGTTTAAGTTTTAGAGTTAGAAAATTCTGAGCTCCCATTTCTAACTACCATTTACCAGTTTGATGGTCTTGGGGTATCTGCTTAATCTCTTAAAGCCTCAGCTTTCTCATCTATAAAATTTAATTTTATTTGATTGTTGTGAATATAAAATTAGATGATATATGTAACAGGACAAGGAAAGGTAGAGATTGACTAGCTGCTAATTAATGCATTTCTTTTATTTAGGTGTGGGCATGTAATTAGGATTTTGAAGCTATGGGATGTGGGTAAAGGAAATGTACACTCTCCCACGTTCAGCTCATTAAACAAAATTTCTGGCATAACTCTCCACTTTTTCTTCCCCCTTCTCCTGGTACAGGGAAACTTTGTTGAAAATGGCAAATCTCTTGTCAGGTTGAGTGCCTGGATGACTGCCTTATGCAGAGTCAAAAATTGAGACTTTACTGGGAGAGAAATAAACTTCAATTTCTTTTTAAAACACTGTTTTCAAAGTTTATCTGTTATATTACTAGAATTGGCTTAACTTACAAGGATCTGAAAAATGAATGTTACTGATTGTTCTCCAGTTAGAAAGAAAAAAATGTATTTTAGATATACAGTCTATAAAAATGTATAAACTAGGCATTCACTGTAAATAGGAAGTTATTCACTGTGTTGACACGTTTTGCACAAATATCACCAAAGCATAATCCAGTAGAAAAGATTACTCACTGATTTATATTACACATGCCAAAGCTCAGGTCCTAGGAGCATTACATTTATATGACATTTTCCCCCAATTATAGGATCAAAGTCTTGCTGTTAACATTTTAACTTCAAAAGGAATTTTTGGTACCAAAGACATGGGAGTATAAAAAGCAATGAATATTTGGCCACTGAGCAGATATGTCAAAAAGAGAGAATTTTTATTTACTGGATATTTTACATGTTTAAATAGCCCATATTGTCAGAAATTTATTCATTTAACTCCTCAAATTAAATGCAATTATGTTAAATACTGTTAAGACAATCATAGTTACCAAACTGAGTATCAAATTGTAATAAGGAAATATGTGTGTATATACACACATGCACACATATAAATATATACACCACAATAAAATATATATATTTATATAGATATATATTTAATTATATTTATATAGATATATATTTTATTATAATATGTAGAACATAAAACTTACTATCTGATACATTTTTAAATGTAGAGCTCAGTGGTATTAGGACATTCACATTGCCGCGCAACTATCACCACAATCCTTCTCCAGAACTATTTTCATTTTGCAAAACAGAAACTCTGAATCAATAAATAAATCCCCATGACTCCAACCCCTCAGCCCTAGAAAACACTATTCTACTTTCTCTCTTCATTATTATTTTTTTAATCTCCTCTTTACCCCTATATCTCAGCCTCTGGTAACCACTATTCTGATCTCTGTTACTATGAGTTTGGTTTTATTGTACTTAATTTTTTTTAAATATTCCACATATTAGTATGATCATGCAATCTTTGTCTTTCTATGCCTGGCTTATTTCACTTAGCATAATGTCTTCCAGGTTCATCCATGTTGTTGGAAATGGCAGGATTTGCTTCTTTTTTAAGGTTGAATAATATTCCATTGTACATATATACCTTTCATTTTCTTTATTCATTCATCAATGGATACCAGGTTGTTTTCATATCTTGGCTACTGTAAATACAGCTGCAATGAACATGGAGGTGCACATATCTTTTCAAGTTAGTGTTTTCATTCCCTTTGGATAAATACCTAGAAGTGAAATTTCTGGATTATATAGTAACTCTATTTTAAATTTCTTGAGTAACCTCCATACTGTTTTTCATAGTGGTTGTACCAATTCATATTCCTATCAATGGTGTGCAAGGATTCCCTTTTCTCCATATTCTCATGAACACTTATTATCTCTTGTCTTTTGATAATAGCCATCTCAATAGGTATGAAGTGTTACCTCATTGTGTTTTTGATTTGCATTTCCCTGATGATTAGTGATGTTAAACATCTTTACATTTATTTTAGATATACAGTCTATACAAATGTATAAACTAGGCATTCACTGTAAATAGGAAGTTATTCACTATGTTGACTCCTTTTGCACAAGCATCACCAAAGCATAATGCAGTAGAAAAGATTACCCACTGATTTATATTACATATGCCAAAGCTCAGGTCCTAGGAGCATTACATTTTTATGACATTTTCCCCCAATTATAGGATCAAAGTCTTGCTGTTAACATTTTAACTTCAAAAGGAAATTTTGGTACCAAAGACATGGGAATACAAAAAGCAATGAATATTTGGCAATTTTATATCTTCTTTGAAAAAAACACTGTTTAAAAACAGCCTATTGTTTTATGTGGTCCTTGGGGACTCAAAAATGCCAAGCTCCATTGGCTCCTCAAGCTAAGGGGTTTAGGAGCCAGTTCCTCAGGTGGCACTCATAAAAGTCAGGGGGCTAGATATACCAGGGAGATGCTGAGGATTAGAGATCCCCTCCTGATTGTCAGGCACTGTCCCAGGGGTGGGTCTACAGCCTGAGTATGTCTAAGCTTTTCCTATCTGTTTCAATATGAGTATTTTCTCAGTTGTCCACTGTGTAGAAGTCACACAACCAGTTCCTGGATTTCTCTCAGAGGGTACTGATCTATGAGTAGCTGTATATTTGGTGTGTCCATGGAGGAGGGAAAGTCAGTAGTAGTCTCCTATTCTACCATTTTGTTGATGTTTCTACATATGGATTTTTATAAAAATGATTTTCTCTCAATTAGGAAGGAAAATGATGATACAATAATGCCAACATGTACCTATCTGTCAATAACTCAGGCTAAGCAGTGATATTCTGGTAATTCAAGGTTATGGACCTAGAATCTCATGGAAGAGAGAGATTCAGCTAACTGGATCATGTCGGGATAACTTACATTCCAATTCTTCACAAATTACTTTAAATAGTGACCCTCTACCTTTCCTTCCCATTTGATTTATTAAGGAGAGCTTTTATACATCCCATATCCAGGTAATAATCCAAAACTATAAATCAGAACATTTAAGGGGATCATTAAGCTATTAGTAATGTTTTAAGATTTTCTTATAATTCTAACGACCCAAGTTGAGAAGTGCTACTTCAAAATGACAGGTAAATATTTTTTATGGGATTGTTATACACCAGAGCTAGAAGGTAAAAATAAAAAGATAAAGGACTTCCTATTCTAGGAAGGTGATATAGACACACTTTTCCCCATTTTTCTAAGTACAGCTAAGAAACATGGACATAATATATAAAATAAATGTAAGACATCTCTGAAATATGGATAAAGGAAAGAAGACTGACTAGGGTTCCCAGGTTCCAAGAATAAAATAATGAGTTCTTTGGGTTTATTTTTTGCTATATATAACCTAGCCCTGAACCTGAGGAGGCTGACAACTTGCAGGTGCCAACAAATAATTGGATTACTGAGAAATAAACCAACCCACAAGTATAGCTGGAGACTTTAATACTTCTCACTCAATGATTGATAGAGCAACTAGACAGAGAATCAATAAGAATATGAAAGAAATCAACACTACCAAACTTATCAACCAATGGGATTGAATCAATATTTTTACAACATCCTATCCAGTGACAGCAAAATACACATTCTTCTCAAGTGTCTACAGAACATATACCAAGATAGACCATATCTTAGACCATAAAACAAATCTAAACAAATTTAAAATAATGAAGTCACATGCAATGTTTTCTCCACGATGTAATCAAACTAGAAATCAGTGACAGAAAGATAAAAGGAAAAAACTCCAAACACCTGGAAACTGTACATCACACTTCTAAATAATCCATGAGTCAAAGAGGAAGTATCAAGGAAAACTTTTAAATATATTGAAATAAATGACAATTAAAATGCAATACATCAGGGCTTCCCTGGTGGCACAGTGGTTGAGAGTCCACTTGCCGATGCAGGGGACACAGGTTTGTGCCCTGGTCCGGGAGGATCCCACATTCCGCAGAGCGGCTAGGCCCATGAGCCATGGCCACTGAGCCTGCGCGTCCAGAGCCTGTGCTCTGCAACGGGAGAGGCCACAACAGTGAGCGGCCCGCGTACCAAAGGAAAAAAAAAAATGCAGTACATCAAAATTTGTGTGACACAGCTAAAGCAATATTGTGAGGGAACTTTATAGCAACAAATAGGTGTACACTTTAGAAAAGGGGAGAAGTCTTAAATTGATAATCTAAGCTCCCACCTTAAGAACTTAGAAAATAAAGAGCAAGATAACCTCAACCCAGGAAAGGAAATAATGAAGGTAAGAGCAGAAGTCAGCAACATTGAAAACAAAAAAAGCAATAGAGAAAAATCAATGAAACAACAACAACAAAAGTCTCTTTAAAAAAGATCAATACAATTGACAAAGCTCTAGCAAGACTAACAAAAAGAAAAATACAACAAAAATCATCAATATTAGGAATGAAACATGGAATATTACTATGCATTTTGCAGACATCTGAAGGGTAAAAATAGAATACTATGAACAACTCTAAATGCACCAATTTGAAAATTTACATGAAATAGACCTAGTCCTCAAAAAACACCATCTGCCACAACTCATCAAATATAAAATAGATAATTTGAATTGTCTTATAACTCATCTTATAACTATTAAGGGCATTGAATTCATAATTTAAAAATGCTCAATGAAGAAATCCAAAGGCCCATATGGTTTTGCTGGAGAATTCTACCAAACATAAAGAAGAATTAACACCATTTCTACACAATCTCTTCTGAAAAATATAAGATGAGGGAACAATTCCCAGTTAATTTTATGAAGTTAATATTTCCCTGATACCGAAGACAAAGCACTTACAAAAAATAAAACTATATTCCAATGCCTCGAATTAATATAGATGCAACATTTATTAATAAAATATTATCAAATAGAATTCAAGAATATACCAACAATTTTACACCATGACCAAGTTGGGAGTAACTCCAAGGATTCAAGGTTCATTCCATGTAATAAATTTTTAAAATGTAATCTATTATATTGACATGCTAAAGAACAAAGCTCACATAATTACATAAAACCATGCAGAGAATAGCATTTGATAAAATTCAACACCAATTCATGATAAAAACTCCTCAGAATATCATTGTATTCCTGTCTATTTCACCCTTGTAAAGTCCATTTACATTTAAAGTAATATTTGATAGGTAAGGACTTACTATTGCCATTATGTTCATTGTTTAGTGTTTGTTTTTTAGTTCTCTCTTCCTTTCCTTTTGTTATCTTTCTGGTTTGATTTATTTTATAGTTATGTTTTTATTGTTCTCTTTATATTTTGTGTATTTACTGTACTTGTTTTTGTAGTTACCATGGGATTTACATTGAACACTTCACAGTTATTGCATTCCCTTTTAAACTGCTGACTTTGGTAACAGGCAGATTCTATCCTTCACACCTCCCCATACACACTTTATGGAATTGGCGACAGATTTTACTTCTATGTTTTGTTTCTCTTAACAAATTGTGTGCTTACAGTTACTCTTACTGCTTTTGTCTTTTAATTTATATTCTAGTGTTAGAAGTGATTTTAAGCCACTATTACAGATTATAATATTCTTTTTATACTGTATTTATCTTTAGTGGTGAGGCTTATACATTCCATATGCTTTTGTGTTGGTGTTTACCATCTTTTTGTTTCAACTTGAAGATCTCCCTTAACACTTCTCATGAGGCAGGTCTAGTGGTCATGAACTCCCTCATTTTTTGTCTGGTTAAGTCTTTATCACTCTTTCATTCATGGAAAACCATGGGGCTTTTGTCCATGAATGGCTGCCAAGCCATTGTTTCTGTGGGGGTATAAGGTCTGGAGATATCCTATTCCACTGTCTTGCAGACATTACTCAGGTTCTTTTAAATTCAATTTTCTAAATATTTATTACCGATATTAAAAACACCTTATGATTTTTCAACATGTATTGTGTATTTTGCTATCTTAGTAAACTATATTATCAGTTATAAAACGCTTTTGTTGATTCTGTTTTTCTACATAGATTAATTATGCGATTTGCAGATATTGCCACCCTTAATCTTCCTTTGTATTGTCTAATAAGTGATATGATGTATTTGTGGTTTGTTGAGCATAGTTTCCACAGTACTTTTTATGTTTTTGCTTCCAAAAATTAGTTCTTTATTTTATTTAACACAACATTTCTCTCACCTGCTTATATCTTTATTTCTTCCTTCTGTTTTTCTTTCTATTTGTTTGTTAATTTTTATATTTTTCTGAGATGACTACTTGCTTTGTATCTTTTCAATTTTTACTTCTAACTATAAATATTTAAATTTGTGTGGATGTTTTTCTGATTATGGTTAGGCTGCATCCAAAATGTACACTTCCTTTTTTTCCACTATAGTGTATATGGGCTATAATATTTATTATTGCATTGAGAGTTTGTGATATTCTATATGACCACTCTTGATAGAATGATATTCATGGACAGCTACAAACCTTGCATGATCTCTGTAGACTACATTATTATTTATACAAATGTGGATGTATATATTTGTAAGCAAGGATGTTGATAATATTAATCACACCTTACATATATACTTATTTACTATCTAATCTGTCTGTCAAATTCTGAGAGAAATGAGTTACTTTTAAGTCTTGAGTAGTCTTAAGAAACAGCCAATGTAAGCGGGCCACTCTGATCCTTCTCACTGTCTCTCTGAAAGCAAGAAACAAATCTCTCATGTGAAAGGTGCACTCCCTGCATCTGGAGATAGAAGGACACTCTTATCACCAGAGACGGGGAATTTGGTGCGAGAAGCCTCTATGAACAAACCTTGTTATTCTTTAATTTACTACCACAAGCCCAAATTCTATTTACATTCTTTGCTAATTGAGCATTCAAAACCTGTTTCTTTGTCATGTTAATTCCTCAGAGATTTATTGTTTATTTATCTAAAGAATACAAAAGCTGCCTTCTTTGGCCACTTCCTAGATCCTACTTCTATGAGACCTCCTTGCACAAAAATTAAAATTTGTTTCTGGGCTTCCCTGGTGGCGCAGTGGTTGAGAATCCGCCTGCCGATGCAGGGGACACGGGTTCGTGCCCCGGTCCAGGAAGATCCCACATGTCGCGGAGCAGCTGGGCCCGTGAGCCATGGCCGCTGAGCCTGCGTGTCGGGAGCCTGTGCTCCGCAACGGGAGAGGCCACAACAGTGAGAGGCCCGCGTACCACAAAAAAAAAAAAAAAAAAAAAAAAAAAATTGTTTCTTTTTCTTGTGTTAATCTGTTTTGTGTCAATTTTATTCCTTAGTTCATCCACAAGAATTCAAGAGAGGTAGATGGGGAAATTCCCCTTCCCAGACAACACTAAAAATTTGAAAATCATAAATCATGCATATTACTGATAAATTATAGTTTTCATTAACATAAAATAGATGTATTTAAACCATACAATGCTCCTTGTTTTCAATTCTATTTTCTTATAATAATATTGCTTACCTCACATTTTTTGCACCTGCCTACAATAACTGATCACTGCTGGAATTTTAACTCTTTCAATATGTAAGGTAATTTCACAATTTACTTTTATGATGACAACATTCAAGCTTGTTCACATATTTAATTTTATGTGCTTGCTTATATTTATTTTTTGCTTTTTAAAATTTTTTCCCATCCTGTTTTATTCAATTTTGTTCAAATTTTCTTTATCTCTGTTTTCCTCTCATTATTAGTGAAATCCACATCCCATATTTTCTATCAATATCAATAATAGTTAGGATAAATGATAACATATTTCTGAAATTCAAATTTGTGGATTTATCATGGTTTTGTTTACATCATCTTCAAAAATTTTGCCCTTCATGTTCATTATATTCTCTCCTGCAATTTCTAAATCATTACTGCTTTGAATTTAAAAGGATGTGGCTATTACATTTGCAGACTGGTGAGTGAATTTGTTTTCTTAAGAGAGTACAGGCAAGTCATTTGACATGACAATGATTAATGAGAATTCTAGGTGATTTAAAAAGATATATAAACCTTGCCTAAGTGGGTCAGTTGTGGCCTCTGGGCTCTTGGAAGGATTGACTAATTCCTGAATATGAGGCAATGCTTGCCATGTGAGCCAGAAGGACATTCTTTGTAAAGGGAGAAGCATGTTCAAAGGCCTGGAATCATTAGACATTATAGCACACCAAAATTTAAGTATTGTAATTTGACATGGTTGGATCAATGAGTACACAGTGCAGAATCATAGAATGTACTACTCCTACTACTGCTACTACTCTACTACTGGCACTTTTCTAAGTTATTTATTCATATCATCATGTTTAATCATCGCAACAATCTTTTGAAGCAGTTACTATTATAATAACCACTTATATTACACGAAACTGAAAAGACTTCTATAACTTATTCAATGTATATATTTGTTCAGGATCAAATGTTGTGGCTTGAAAATCTATTTAAGATGGTAACATTTAAAAAATACCTTAAATTTGGAAAGCTTACCATAATAAAATGTATGAGATTACTTCTTAACTTATAATTTTATAATTTTTCTACAAAAGATTATTCATAACTGTACATACACAGCACTATTTCAATGGTTAATTTTTATCTTTTCACAGATTTTTCACTTCTCTCTCTTTTTTTTTTTTTTTTTTTGTGGTACATGGGCCTCTCACTGTTGTGGCCTCTCCCGTTGCGGAGCACAGGCTCTGGATGTGCAGGCTCAGTGGTCATGGCTCACGGGGGCCCAGCTGCTCCCCGGCATGTGGGATCTTCCCAGACTGGGGCACGAACCCGTGTCCCCTGCATCGGCAGGTGGACTCTCAACCACTGCACCACCAGGGAAGCCTTTCACTTCTCTTTTAATCTGTATTCTCAGCAATAGTTTGGGCTTTCTACAATCCAACAGAACCCTACAGATCAAAAACTCGATAAGACCCTGCTTTGTCATAAACTAACACATTGCTAGGGAAGATGGATCAAGTAAAATTTAAAAGACCTTGTTTTCTAAGTAGGGTAAAAATGACAAAAGATAAATAAAAGCAAATAATCTATTCTAGGATGGTACTCTCCTGATTCTGAGAAATATGGGTCATGTCTCTGACTTCTATTTAAAGACATCCAATTTATGGGCTCTTAGGTGATATCAATATGAGTTTTAAAATAGAATACCATTTGCATTTTTCTTTAAATTTGTTTTTAATCTGCTCTATTGCTTCAGAGGGCAGAGAACTCATAGTTAGCATGTTGATAATTATCTTAACTAGAATGTTGGCCAAAGGTAAAATCTATCACTGGTTTTAAGAGTAGATTAAATTGAGATTATCCACAGATCAAAACATTTGGATGATCAACTTTTTTGTTTAGAATGGTTGAAAACTCTGAGAGAACTTGTTTCAAAATTCTGGAGTTATGCAGGTATATTCGTGTGAGGAAGAGTTAGAATGTGCTTGATGGATAAGCCAGACATTGTATTTGGTCTGTGATGTTCTCAAAATTCTGTGGAATAAATATCATTATCCTCTGTTCACCAATGAGTATGATGAGTGATCTGCCCTCAGACAAAATTAATAAGCAGAGGTTACAATATTCAAAGCAAGATTAAGCTTTTTGCACTTGAACTTGATACCATCCATTCATTCCTTGCAAAGGATTTCTCCTATAAAGATGATTTCCTTTATAAGAATACTTATTATGCAAATTTTTCCTCAAACTTTAAAGGCATATATATAGGTTAAGGATTTTTATTACACTTCACCTCTATGTATTGAGCATTTACTATGGGCCAAAATTGTGATTTCTGGAGGTCAGAAATTGAGTAAGACACTGTCCTTGACCTTCTAAACAGTTCACACAACTCAATAACAAAAAACAAACAACACAATAAAAAAATGGGCACAAGACAGAAATAGACATTTTTCCAAAGAAGACATACAGAAGGCCAACAGGCACATGAAAAGATGCTCAACATTGCTAATTATTAGAGAGATGCAAATCAGAACTACAATGGAGTATCATCTCACACCACTCAGAATAGCCATCATTAAACAGTCTACAAATATTAAATGCTGGAGAGAGTATGGAGAAAAACAAACCTTCCTATGTTGTTGGTGGGCATTTAATTGTTGCAGCCGCTATGGAGAACAGTATGGAAATTCCTTTACAAACACAAATTAGACTTACCATATGATCCAGCAATCCCACTCCTGGGTATATATCCAGAGAAAACCCTACTTCAAAAAGATACATGCATCCCAATTCTCATAGCAGCACTATTTACAAAAGCCAAGACATGGAAGCAACCTAAATGTCCATCAACAGGTGAATGGGTAAAGAATATGTGGTATATATCAATACACACATACACACACTCGCGCGTGCGTGCGCGCGCACACACACACACACTGTAATACTACTCAGCCATAAAAAACTGAAATAATGCCATTTGCAGCATCATGGGTGGACCTAGAGATTATCATACTAAGTGAAGTAAGTCAGACAGAGAAAGATAAATATATGATATCACTTATATATAGAATCTAAAATATGATACAAATGAACTTATTTACAAAACAGAAACAGGCTAAGACAGAAAACAAACATGATTACCAAAGGGGAAAGTGAGGAAGGAATAAATTACGAATTTGGATTAGCAGATACAAACTACTATATATAAAATACATAAGCAATGAATTCCTAACAAGGTATAGCACAGGGAACTATATTCAATATCTTGTAATAAACTATAGTGGAAAAGAATGTGAAAAAGAATATATATCTATATTTCTTTGCTGTACACCAGAAACTAACACAACATTGTAAACTAACTATACTTCAATTTAAAAAAAACAAATTGTGTAAGACAAACACATAACCCCTTTTTATGAAATGGGTCACCTACTGGAGAAAATTGGAGAGATTAAACTGGTAAATTAATGAGTGTTACCAAAGACAATATTATGGTGGTATATAGCTATATCTGTATTGTCTTCTCCTCACATAAACAGGAAATACTTCTAAAGTCTTGATGTGTCCATATATTAAATGTAGCTAAAATACCTTTAAATCTTAGTGTGTAATTAGGGCTGTTTTATAGTTCAAAATGCATCATGGCATGAGACACAAATGTGTGGCTGACCATTCTTTAATGATGCTTAAATAGGTTATTTTATTATAATTATGACATTCTAACCCTTTCATTAGTTTTATTTTATAACTTGTGACAAAAAATAATTTCTACAATTTACCTAATATTATTTTGGTATCATATGAATGTCTCTTTTTTCTTTAACCATGTAACTAATGCTCTTATCACCACTTGGTAACCTTTGCCTGAGTAAATATATCCAATTGATGGTGTATAAAGATAACATTCTACTTGAATTGATTATTTTATAGTAAACTTGGATTACTTTCTTCTATCAGAAAAAGTTAGGTATGTGTCTTTCAAATTTGAAAAAGTAATGGTTCAATTGACCCCCTGTATGCTTACAAAGAATTCTTTTCTGGCTTTCCTTCTTAAATAAATATATTTCATGCTCCTTTATTTTCATTGATTACACATGTTTAAAGTATTGAAATTATTATTTCTTTTCTAATATTCACATTATCACAGTTTTGGTTAGTAGGCATGAATTCAGGCTGACACCTGTGACTTTTTCATGATCCTATTACTTTCTAATGCTTCCTTCTTTCTGCTCTCCAGGCTTATATTCAGGATCTATAATCAGGGACTTCTCTGGTGGTGCAGTGATTAAGAATCCACCTGCCAATTCAGGGGACACAGGTTCGAGTCCTGGTCCAGGAAGATCCCACATGCTGCAGAGCAAATAAGCCTGTGCACCACAACTACTGATCTTGCACTCTAGAGCTCATGAGCCACAACTACTGAGCCTCGGGCCACAACTACTGAAGCCCACACACCTAGAGCCCATGTTCCACAACATGAGAAGGCACTGCCATGAGAAGCCTGTGCAACGCAACGAAGAGCAGCCCCCGCTTGCCACAACTAGAGAAAGCCCGTGTGCAGCAATGAAGACCCGAGGCAGCCAAAAATAAACAAATAAATAAATTTTAAAAATCTCTAAAAAAAGGATCTGTAATCAATTCAGGCATTTCTGAGAATTCCAGTTTCCATTTAGAGCATAACTCTCAGAGACTTAAATATGGTATTACTAGCAGTATTTATTGTTACTGTGAAGACATTCCTGTAAGAGTACATATTTTTAATACACAGATATCATTATTTCAAAATATTTTCAGTTTAATTTTAACTTTATGGTATTTTCACTTAATCTACTTGATTTTACAATTGCATCTTTTTTATATTGAATCTACTTATTCATAACATAATTAACATAATTACTTTATTCTCCCTTGTAAAAAGAGTTTTAAAATAAAAATGCTGACATTACTACAAACAACCAAAGTGCTGAGTGAAGTATAGAATTTCTCTGTGTTCCTTTAATTCTTAGAATTTATTCCACTCATTCAGATTCCAAGGTCACTGTGGTTGGAGTGGTCAAATCTGGGTGTAGGCAACAAAGAAATGCTTTTTTTTTTAGAGGATTTTAGATCAATAATAACATTTACTAACACCTAATCTACTTTTTTATTATCATTAGGTGCCAGCAATTTCAATATTGCTAGCAAGAATTTAATTACCCCAAATCGTTTTTTTGTCTAATTTTCTAAACAATTACTCTACTGTTGAGTTTTACTTGCATACATATAAATATGCTTCCTAATAGCAAATTATTACTTCTCTTTAATAAATATTTTATACTTGGAAGTTACTTTAGAGAACTCTGTTATACAACTAGCTTGGAAGTATGCAGACTCAGCCACATGTGATCCTTTCAAGAGTAAGCTTGTAATGTTTCAAAATCATTCTAGCTGTCTTCTGATTCAGTTTGTGTCTCTCATCTTGGTGATACCACATAGCTTTTTCTGTAAACAACAAATTCAGATAAACAATGAGTGCAGCAATTGTAAAGCCAAAGATGCAGAACTTGAAATATTCTAGTTCTGTTCTGCAGTGTGACCATGTTGCAGATTACTGATGTAAAAGTAAAAGGACTTTCCCACAAAAGCTGGTGTGCTGCTCACTGTCAAGTTGTGAACACAGTAAAGAGAAATTTGGCAAAGTTAATTTCAACCTTCAAAGTCCTGTGTTATCCAAAAGAAAATGTGGATACAAAAGAATCTACTCATATTTTTCTATTTGCTATGTGTGATTTTCTAATAAACATGAATATGTGAAGATCATTGAAGTTACAGAAGTCTTGAAAATGGGAATTATAATGTTACATTACTTTTGATGACAGATCAACATAGATATGTTTTCTTTATAGTTTTATCAAGATATCTTTATTAATGTGTTTAGAACTAATTCATTACTTTTAGTATTTTATATTAGTTTTTATTTTTACTAGCATGATTATCCAAACTTGAAAATAATTCTCTGAATCTCCTTTCTGATCATTACTATTTATTTTATTTTATTACTATTAACTGAAAATATCTTTGTCACATAAACAAAGGGCATTTTAGGGCTCATTTAAAAATGAGCATTTTAGGGCTTCCCTGGTGGCACAGTGGTTGCGAGTCCACCTGCAGATGCAGGGGACATGGGTTCGTGGCCCAGTCCGGGAAGATCCCAAATGCCGCGGAGCAACTAGGTCTGTGAGCCATGGCCGCTGAGCCTGCGCGTCCGGAGCCTGTGCTCCGCAACGGGAGAGACCACAACAGTGAGGCCCGCGTACCGCCCCCCCCCAAAAAAAGTCTTTATATGATTATGAATGTTTTAAAATCTGTATTCATGTTTAAATAATTCATATTTACATGCTTGGGACTTCCCTGGATCCCTTGGAGGAGAAAGGGAGAGGCTTAAACAGCTCAAAACCTTTTTCTGTTTCATGTGATGTGCAGTCTCTTTAACATATGGTCTGACTCAAAAATAACTATTAGAATCATGAAGGAAGAGAAATGGCTGAGGAATAAGATGGTGAAAGCTAACTTTTTCTTCAAATTAGGGAGAAAATAGTTAATATCTAAAAATTTTAAATATTTAGCAACATGGAATTAAGTATCAGGGGAGCAAAAAATCCAAATTGACCAATGTTAGTTACCTGTGGGAAGAAGGTATGGTGGTCAGGGAATTGTGGCATAGGGGTTTTAAAATTTTCTCCATAAGCTAATCTTTACTAAGTATGTTAGATGATGTGCTTGTGTTGCTACATTCTCTGCCTGTCTCTTTTTGCCTTTGTCTCTGTCTCTCTCTCTTTTTCAGGTCATCTATCTTAGAAGTGGTTTGGAACATCCTGGTCCTGAAACAAGAAAGTAGAGAGACGGGTCTCATATGTAACTAATTAGGAGATTTTATGGCAGTTATGACACTCTGTCGGACACCATGCAAGCCAAGGCCATGGACAATTATTCATCTGAATTTCAATAGCAGACTTTTACTTCAAAGACATTATGAATTGTTCTTAAAGACCTTAAATAACTTTTCTTGTGATTTCTAATAAATCAGGTATTACTGAACATTTTCAATTCAGTTAATCTTGTGATCAGTTCTGAGACTTTTCTCTAAACTCGTTTAATTACCACAATGTTTACCCAAATCCATGTATATATTATATTTGTGGGTATGTGTTTTAAGCATTTAGTTGTTGAAAACTCGATCTCTTTAGTGGTCACTCTAAAGGCAGGTTCATATAGTTTGATGCAGCTGTGTTATTACTATGCCAGACAGACAATTTTTCTTAGATGATGTTTAGACTTTGGCCATTTAAGGTTTTTTGTGAGTGAGTGAACCAGAACAATCATTTTTATAGAACTACTTTGGACATGTTTATCTCCCTCATATTAAAATAATACACCTCAAGTTCAAGAGAGTTGATAAGTTCTATAAAAATATCATTTACCAATATGTGGGAACATTAAAAATTTGTGATATTCTGTCAGGTAGGTCTGCATATTAAGTACAATTTAAGACATATGTTGGCACTGATAAGATATAATCAAGTCACTTATACTCAATGTTAAAATATTGGTTAATTGAAGAGACTTTTGTCTTTCTTACAGTAGGAAAAATAAGATAGTGCTGACTAACAAGATAAAGTTCTGCTTTAGTCAGAGGCTTGTTGTGAAGGTCATACTGGAATTTCTCTACTTGCAATAATATAGGGGCAATGTGGTTTATTGCATTTCCCATTATACTTAAAATTTTAAAAACAAATATGGATTTTTCAGCAAATCTTTAAGTCACTGAGGCATATTTCCAATTCAGTTTTTGGCACTGTCAATTCTTGTTTTTATTTTTCCCATTGTCAACTTTAATTTAGTCTGGGGGTGGCAGCATGCAACTGATATGTCTTCATCCACTGTCCACTTTCTCTCATGACTGTCCTCTTAGAATGATTCCTAGCCTGTTATACAGGTCCACTGTCTTCTTAAATTCTACTACAAACACCAAATGGTTCTCTCTGCTCTTCCTCTGGTTCCTGCAGTGGATGATTTTTAGAGTTATACTATTTCCTGGGAATTCCCTGGTGGTCCGGTGGCTAAGACTCTGTGCTTCCAATGTAAGGGGCAGGGGTTTGATCTCTGGTGGGGGAACTAAGGTCTCACATGCCTCACAGCATGGCCCCCCCCCCAAAAAAAAAAAACCACCACTCTTTCCTACATTTTCAGGATTCTCTTTTCTCTTTTTGCTTTGTAGTATTATAAACTATTAATATAATAACTCAACACTGTGCTCTAAAGATTTGGTGTTTTTTAAGAGACCAATAAATATACGCCTTTGACTTTACAATTTAAGTGAGTGATAGTTGGGTTTAAATATTTAATCTGTAAGTCCAAAGTATTAATAAACTAGGTTCCCAATCAAATTTTTTTTTCCTCAAATTTGTTCCCTTTCTGTTTTGTTAACTTCATTTATAAGTCCATCAACACATTGATTCAGGCCATCATCATAAGTCTACCTACACTACGACCTTGTTTTCCCATAGCAAATCTCTCATTGAGCCCATTCCTCATGTAGCACCTTATTATTTGACCCTGCCTATCTCCCCAGATCTATTTTTATTTTATATCCAATACATCTTTCAGTCCTTCAAATATACCATGTATCCTCTAGGCCAAGGTTTCTACCTTACATAGAATCTTTTTACCCCTTCTTCTCTCACATCTCACCACATACACATTGCCTGGTTAACTCATATCCACCTCTGATAAAATCATTTTAGCAGAGTTGAGTGATTTTCTTGCATCACTACTAGAGGTTAGAATATAAATAATAAGTACATAAATAATACCCTTGTAATTAAATCTCTACTTGTTTAGGGTCTGTTTTCCCCATTTAATTTTATACAAGTAATTATGTTAACTTATCCATAAGAATACAAGGAAATAACCAATGTTGCACATTAAATGTACTTCGATGTAAGCTCCTTAAGAGTAGACACTTTTTCTCACATTCATCTCTGCATCCATAGATTCTAGACATTATTTACTATCTAATAACAACATATATTCATTCAATAAGAAAATGTCTGTTTGCAAATCTCCTACTAAAATCGAACTCTTTGCAAAAATAGCTCAAATACATCTGCTATAGTTTTAAGAAATTTTCCTGACTCAGATCCTAGAACTACTTTTACACTGAAATATTTTTGAAGCACGTGTTTAATTTTGAGTATCTCTGTCCATTATTTAGTGATTAAAAATATATTAGTAACAAGTATTATCTCACCAGTCTACATTTTATACAGGCATGTAAATCTAGTAAAAGCTGCTGTATATAGCATTTATTAACTGTAGATCTCCATGCAGTTGTTCATCTACTCATCTGTAGTAAAATAATGATTAATATTCAGAATGTTAATTCAAAACTCTACAAGATTCTAGGGTAACTTCTAGGAATCAAAGACAGGTTTAAATTGTGTTTATCAGAGTTCTAATGGCCATAATAATAATAGCTGCTATATGTGGTTCACAAGCCAGACTCATACCATTTTATCTCGTCTTTATCATCACCCTGATATATAGGCAATAGCATTCCACTTTTACACATGAAGACACCCCCAACATCACACAGCTGGGAAGTGGCAAGATCAAAAGTCAAACCCAGATTGGTCTTTATAAAGTCCAGGTTCTTAAGAACTACTTTGGAAGTCACAGGCATCAGAATCAGATGAACTAAAGTTATTAGACTGAGTCTCTTTGGAAATCTATGTCATTCTGGATCTGACATCTGGGTTTCAGCATTTTAGGATTAGGAAAAATGTTGACCAAGTCAGCTCCCTCAGGGATGATTTTAAAAATAAAACTCAGGAAGGACTTGTTTATAGAACAGAATGTCAATTTATTATTTTACCCTGAAAATATTACTGTCAAGCTGGCTTCAATACTCATGTTTGGTTGTTTGTGTATTTTTTATGACAAATTCGATGTTAGGCTATAAAGTCTAAATTCTTCAAGAACTGTCTGTTAACTTGAGTGACTGGAAGAAACTGGCCTACAGATACTTGTGTCTTCAGTGCTTTTTTTGGTTGATGTTGGTAATTGATATCTCCTAAGAAATATTTATCTTAGCTAGCATTTTCACATGATTCTTAGCTAATTGTAGGGAACATTGACTTTCTATTACTCCTTTCCTTCCAATATTCAAATTGAAAAAGATTTGCTCTCTATAATAAAATGATTGTCATTCTGTCTTACAGGTTTAAAAATACAATTTTCTCAGATCCTTGAAAGCAGCTCTACCCTACAGGGCCAGATAACCATTAACCAACTCATAGGGCTGATATATCATGCAGAGTATCATTCTGTCCAGCATTTTAAAATGCAAACACACCTACAAGAACAGCATACCATTAGTCTGCACAAACTAGGGCATTCTTCCCTTATAGGCAGAGTAACAAACACAAATCAAAATCGTAAAGCTGCTGGATGTGCATCTAATACGAATAAAAGGTTTTAGTGAAATGTATTAAATATTTAGTAGCACCAAAATAAGATAGCCTCTTTTGTCCTACACATTTGGAAAGACCTTAACAATGGGTCTAAATTTTAAAATACTCTGAACAGCCAGGGTTGGACACTGTCTGTCATCATTTCCTTTATTGAACTCCTTTTGCTTTTCTCCTAGGTAGACTACCCTCTCCATTTACTTCTGATTTTTATTTTCATTTTTAAAGACTGTTTATATTATTTTCCAGTTAAAATTGGAACACTGTATCTGGTCATTTAAAAAGTTCCAAACCTTTTCTGATTCACATTGTGATCATTTAAAGCTTAACTCTCAGAATGTGATATATTTCTTTTATTTCCAAGGTCTTTCTGAGAAATTCTACGCAGTCTCCATGCACTGATACATGGAGGGCACCATTGCCTAGCATTCAGGTACACAGACACTATATCAGATGGCCTGGTTCAAATCCTTATTACATAATTCATTAAGTGAACTTGGGTGTTGATTTTTCTGGACCTATGTTTCCTCATCTGTAAAATGGGGGCAATATATTATAGCAGCAAGAAAAAGATCAGTTAAAGAGACATTAACAAAGAAATTATTTATAGATGTATATTAGGGTTAAGAGAAAAATAAAGAAAATAAGGGATGATGAGGCACAAAAAATTAACCACAGAGCAAAGCTGTTACCATCACTATGTTTGAAGGGACAAGGGAAACAAATAGTGTATCTGGAGACTGGTGAAAGGGGAACAGTAATTTTGGGCCAGGTAGCAGAAACTGATTTCAAGGAAGGATGCATCTAAGTAAAAGACACAATGACTAAGCAGGAACAGAGTTGGAAGTAAAAACCCTGACAGCTCCCTCTTTTCTCCCCAAACCAAGGTGTTTCCATTGCCTTCTTTTTGTTATGGGACAAAAAAAAAGCGGCAAAGAATGGATCAGGTGAAGGGGAGAAGAGAGAATAATCAACATACCCTGTATTCATAGCAATTTAAGAGATTAGTATGAGGAACAAATGGATTACTGTATGGGAATTTGTTCATAAACCCTTCAGCTGAGGAGAGAAAGCAATCAAAACATTTTACAAGGGTGAAGGTGGCACGATATAACTTCATAACACAGGAGAGAAATTGAGTAAGGGGAAATACTGATTCTTGGCAGCCCCTCAGCAATTGGGTCTCTGTTCAATCAGAGTGCATGTCTCCTATATGAATCCCTATACAAGTCACATTTTGTTTCCTAGTTTAATAGTATTAGTACAGGACAGTTAAGCTGCTTGTGAACAAGACAGTAAGATCTAAAAGATTTATATATATACATATATCTCACATACATACTGAAGACCACCCAAAGTGAGTCTGGATGTCCATCCGAAGTCTGGATCTCTGCTCCCACAGATCATTTAGGCCCTCAGATTCCTTCCATCTTATTTCTATGTCATCCCCTGAGGAATCATATTTGTAGGCATGGCTAAAGTTGTATCCTAGGTACCACCACGTATTAGCTTCTAGGAAAGGGAAGGAGTGGGGGGAGTGTGTTCACTGTTTCAAAGTATGGGCATGGAAATGGTACACATCACTTCTGTTCATATTCATTGACCAAAAATGTATCACTTAATCTTACAGCCACACCTATGACAAGGGAGTCTAGGAACTATGTAGCTGATTAGGTATGTACCTAACTATTTTTCAAAATATTATTTAAGAAAGAATGAATGAGAGGGCAAACAGCAGAAGCAAGAACTATAATCCTTCAGCCTGTGGAATGAAAACCACATTCACAGAAAGATATACAAAATGAAATGTCAGAGGACCATGTACCAGATGAAGAAACAAGATAAAACCCCAGAAAAACAACTAAATGAAGTGGAGATAGGAACCTTCCAAAAAAGAATTCAGAATAATGATAGAGAAGATGATCCAGGACCTTGGAAAAAGAATGGAGGCAAAGATCGAGAAGATGCAAGAAATGTTTAACAAAGACCTAGAAGAATTAAGGAACAAACAGGGCTTCCCTGGTGGCGCAGTGGTTGAGAATCCGCCTGCCGATGCAGGGGTCACGGGTTCGTGCACCAGTCCGGGAAGATCCCACATGTGGCAGAGCGGCTGGGCCCGTGAGCCATGGCCGCTGAGCCTGCGTGTCCGGAGCCTGTGCTCCACAACGGGAGAGGCCACGACAGTGAGAGGCCCACGTACCACACACACACAAAAAAAAATACAATAACGGAAATGAAAAATACACAAGAAGGAATCAATAGCAGAATAATTGAGGCAGAAAAAAGGATAATGACCTGGAAGACAGAATGGTGGAAATCACTGCTGCAGAAGAGAATAAAGAGAAAAGAATGACAAGAAATGAAGACAGCCTAAGAAACCACTGGGACAACATTAAATGCAAAAACATTTGCATTATAGGGGTCCCAGAAGGAGAAGAGAGACAAAAAGGATGTGAGAAAATTTTTGAAGAGGTTATAGTCAGAAACTTCACTAGTATGGGAAAGGAAATACCACCCAAGTCTGGCAAGTGCAGAGAGTCCCAGGCAGAATAAACCCAAAGAGAAACACACAGAGACACATAATAATCAAATTGACAAAAATTAAAGACAAAGAAAAATTATTAAAAGCAACAAGGGAAAAACAACAAATAACATACAAGGGAACTCCCATAAGGATTTTCTCAGCTGCTTTCTCAGCAGAAACTCTACAAGCCAGAAGGGAGTGGCATGAAATATTTAGAGTGATGAAAGGGAAGAACCTGCAACCGAGATTACTCTACCCAACAAGGACCTCATTCACATGTGACAGAGAAATCAAAAGCTTTACAGACAAGCAAAAGCTAAGAGAATTCAGCACCACCAAACCAACTCTACAACAAATGTTAAAGGAACTTTTCTAGGCAGGAAACACAAGAGAAGAAAAAGATCTACAATAACAAACCCAAAACAATTAAGAAAATGGTAATAGGAACATACATATTGATAACTACCTCAAATGTAAATGGATTAAATGCTCCAACCAAAAGACAGAGTTTGGATGAATGGATACAAAAACAAGACCCATATATATGCTGTCTTCAAGAGATGCACTTCAGACCTAGGGACACATACAGAATGAAAATGAGGGGATGGAAAAAGATATTCCATGCAAATGGAAATCAAAAGAAAACTGGAGTAGCAATTCTTATATCAGACAAAATAGACTTTAAAACAAAGACAATTACAAGAGACAAGGAAGGACACTACATAATGATGAAGGGATCAATCCAAAAAGAAGATACAACAATTGTAAATATTTATGTACCCAACATAGGAGCACCTCAATACATAAGGCAAATGCTAACAGCCATAAAAGGGGAAATCGACAGTAACACAATAATAGTAGGGGATTGTAACACCCTACATTCACCAATGGACAGATCATCCAAAATGAAAATAAATAAGGAAACAAAAACTTTAAAAGACACATTAGCCAGATAGACTTAATTGATATTTATAAGACATTCCACCCCAAAACAAGAGAATACACTTTCTTCTCAAGTACTCATGAAACATACTCCAGGTGAGATCATATCTCAGGTCACAAATCAAGCCTCGGTAAACTTAAGAAAACTGAAATCATATCAAGCATCTTTTCCTACCACAACACTATGAGATTAGAAATCAATTACAGGGGAAAAATGTAAAAAACACAAACACATGGAGGCTAAACAATACGTTACTAGATAACAAACAGATCAATGAAGAACCCAAAGAGGAAATAAAAAATTACCTAGAGAAAAATGGCAAAGAACACATGATGATCCAAAACGTATGGGATGCAGCAAAAGCAGTTCTAAGAGGGAAATTTATAGCAATACAATCCTACCTCAAGAAACAAGAAAAAGCTCAAATAATCTAATCTTACACCTGAAGGAACTAGAAAAAGAAAAACAAACAAAACCCAAAGTTAGTAGAAGGAAAGAAATCATAAAGATCAGAGCAGAAATAAATGAAACAGAAATAAAGAAAACAATAGTGAGGATCAATAAAACTAAAACCTGGTTCTTTGGGAAGATAAACAAAATTGATAAACCTTTAGCCAGACTCATCAAGAGGTAGAAGATGCAAATCAAAAAATTAGAAATGATAAAGGAGAAGTTACAATGGACACCACAGAAATACAAAGCATCCTAAGAGACTACTACAAACAACTCTATGCCAATAAACTGGACAACCTGGAAGAATTGTACAAATTCTTAGAAAGGTATAACCTTCCAAGACTGAACCAGAAAGAAATAGAAAATCAGAACAGCCCAACCACAAGTAATGAAATTAAAACTGTGATTAAAAATCTTCCAGCAAACAGAAGTCCAGGACCAGATGGCTTCACAGGTGAATTCTATCAAACATTTAGAGAAGAGCTAACACCCATCCTTCTCAAAATCTTGCCAAAAATTGCAGAAGAAGGAACACTCCCAAAATCATTCTATGAGGCCACCATAACCCTGATACCAAAATCAGACAAAGATACCACAAAAAAAGAAAATTACAGACCAATATCACTGATGAATATAGATGCAAAATCCTCAACAAAATACTAGCAAACAGAATCCAACAACACAGTAAAAGGATCATACACCATGATCAAGTGGGATTTATGCCAGTGATGCAAGGATTCTTTGATATATGCAAATCAATCAATGTGATAAACCATATTAACTAACTGAAGAATAAAAACCATATGATCATCTCAATAGATGCAGAACAAGCTTTTGACCAAATTCATTGCCCGTTTATGATAATAAACTCTCCAGAAAGTGGGCACAGAGGAAACCTACCTCAATATAATAAAGGCCATATATAACAAACCTGCAGCAAACATCATTTTCAATGGTGAAAAACTGAAAGCATTTCCTCCAAAATCAGGAACAAGACAAGGATTTTCACTCTCTCCACTATTATTCAACATAGATTTGGAAGTCTTAGTAATGGCAATCAGAGAAGAAACAGATATAAAAGGAAATCAAATTGGAAAAGAAGAAGTTAAATTGTCACTGTGTGCAGATGACATTATACTATACTTAGAGAATCCTAAAGATGCTACCAGAAAACTACTAGAGCTAATCAATGAATCTGGTAAAGTTGCAGAAAACAAAATTAATGTGCAGAAATCTATTGCATTCGTATACACTAAAAATGAAAGACCAGAAAGAAATTAAGGAAACAATTCCATTCATCATTGCAACAAAAAGAATAAAATACCTAGGAATAAATCTACTAGGGAGGTAAAAGACCTGTACTCAGAAAACTATAAGACACTGATGAAAGAAATCAAAGATAACACAAACAGATTGAGAGATATACCATGTTCTTGGATTGGAAGAATCAATATTGTGAAAATGACTATATGATCCAAAGCAATCTACAGATTCAATGCAATCCCTATCAAATTACCAATGGCATTTTTTACAGAACTAGAATGAAAAATCTTAAAATTTGTATGGAAACACAATAGACCCCGAATAGTCAAAGCAATCTTGAGGGAAAAAAAAAAAATGGAGATGGAGGAATTAGCAAAGCTACACTAAGCAAGAAAATATGGTGCTGGCACAGAAAACAGAAATATAGATCAATAGAAAAGGATAGAAAGCCCAGAGATAAACCCATACACCTATGATCAACTAATCTATGAAAAAGGAGGCAAGGATATACAATAGAGAACACAGTCTCTTCAATAAGTGGTGCTGGGAAAACTGGACAGCTACATGTAAAAGAATGAAATTAGAACACTCCCTAACACCATACACAAAAATAAACTCCAAATGGATTGTATTGGGATGTAAGAATGGACACTATAAAACTCTTAGAGGAAAACATAGGAAGAACACTCTGACATAAATCACAGTAAGATACTTTCTGACCCACCTCCTAGAGTAATGGAAATAAAAACAAAAATAAACAAATGAGACCTAATGAAACTTCAAAGCTTTTGCACAGCAAAGGAAACCATAAACAAGATGAAAAGACAACCCTCAGATGGGAGAAAATATTTGTGAATGAATCAAGGGACAAATGATTAATCTCCAAAATATATAAACAGCTCATGCAGCTCAATATTAAAGAAACAAACAATCGAATCCAAAAATGGGCAGAAGACCTAAATAAACATTTCTCCAAAGAAGACATACAGATGGCCAAGAAGCACATGAAAAGCTGCTCAACATCACTAATTATTAGAGAAATGCAAATCAAAACTACAATGAGGTATCACCTCACACAGTTAGAATGGGCATCAACAGAAAATCTACAAACAACAAATGCTGGAAAAGGTATGGAGAAAAGGGAACCCTCTTGCACTGTTGGTGGGAATGTAAATTGATACAGCCACTGTGGAGAACAGTATGGAGGTTCCTTAAAAAACTAAAAATAGAATTACCATATGATACAGCATTCCCACTACTGGGCATATACCCAGTGAAAACCATAATTCAAAAAGACACATGCACACCAATGTTCATTGCAGCACTATTTAAAATAGTCAGGTCATGGAAGCAACCTAAATGCCCATCACCAGATGAATGGATAAAGAAGATGTGGTACATATATACAATGGAATATTACTCAGCCATAAAAAGGAATGAAATTGGGTCATTTGAAGAGATGTGGATGGACCTAGAAACTGTCATACAGAGTGAAGTAAGTCAGAAAGAGAAAAACAAACATCATATATAAACGCATATATGTGGAATCCAGAAAAATGGTACAGATGAACTAGTTTGCAAGGCAGAAATTGAGACACACATAGAGAGAACAAACACATGGACACCAAGGAGAAGAAAGCAGGGTGTGGGGGTGGTGGGGGTGGGATGAATTAGGAGATTGTGATCGACATATATACACTAATATGTATAAAACAGATAACTAATAAAAACCTGCTGTATACAAAAACAAAAATTGAGTGAACAAATGATGATATTTGACAGTCATGTCTCTGACATTACTTTTTTTCCTTGATGCTCTTTGAAGGAATAATTAATGCCATCTGACATATGAGTTTACATACTTCAGTTTACTCAAAGAATGCATTTCACAAATTTCTTAGATATGAATTATTTGGTTCAAGGTAATTAAACTAAATGGGATATAAAGGAGGAGTATGTTGAAAGTATGTAGGAAAGTATATTGAACATATGTATAAGGATTTTATAGAACACCTCCCCGAAACAATAATTCCTCCTTTTTCTCTCCCTTCCTCTTGATGACAGTCTGCATTTTTTTCTTTTGTTATTTTTGTATGTCATTTTCATTCTTTCTCTCTCTGAAGATTACTATCTGTGTTCCCCTTGAATGTATAGATTCCTGATTGGCTCACTTGGATCAATTTTCTATCCCAGTCCTCATCACTTGTGTCTGAGGCTAGTGCCATGTGGTCCACTACCTATTAATTAGTAATCATGGGGAAAACTCATATGATAAAATTGTATGCTAGAGTTGGCTCACTGTCACACTTCTTACAAAAAATTAATTTATTACTGTACACCTAACTGGAATCACATCTCTAAATGTTAATTTATTTAGAGGAAAAATTCATGGATATATCTTATAAGAGTTAAATGAAGGAACTCAAGTCAGTGCTATTAATTTAGAGAAAAGAGATACCACTGTGGGTTTCCATGGACTTTGAAGGCTTCATGCAGGAGTATATACTATGGGGCACTTTTGGGAACAGGTTGAGATTTGAACAGGTGGAGAAAGGAGGAGAAGGTACTCAAAGGTTGGTGAATAGAACATGTATAGACAGACACATAGATGAAAGAATTCTTATGCATAGAAAAAGCTGATCCTGTTATAGCAAAACAGTACAAATAGGTAAATAATAAATGAATGATACAAATATTGAATTAAATGTTTAATTCAACTCACATAAATACATTTTGCCTTGTAATATTCTGATGCTTTCACAGATATTTTATACATCATCTTATATAATTCTCTAAAGAGCTCTTGTAATCTGTTTCATACTACTCTTATTTTTCATATGATGAAAGAACAGTTCAGAGTGGTAAAAATAAATACCCAAAGTCAAGCAGCTAGTGAGTGACAAAACAAAAATTTGAATTCCATTATTCTGACTCATTTCAGTGGACAAAAGCATTTATGTAACATCAAAAATCCTGTTTCTCTTCTCTGGCTTGAATTTATTCATCAAATAGGTCTAAATGTTCTAGGCAGTCTGACTGGAATTTAGAGGGACATATTACATTCCAAAAGGCTTCTTCATGGTACATCTTGGTTATGTGGGCTGTGGCAAGACATTTCATGACAGATACTTGCCAAAATATTCAAAGAAGAGATCATCATTAAGTTCAATACTATATACGGATTTATGGAAATCTTCTCAAGTGCTCATGGAACATTCTGCAGGATAGATCATATATTGGGTCACAAATCAAGCCTTGGTAAATTTAAGAAAATTGAAATCATATCAAGTATCTTTTCTGACCACAACACTGTGAGACTAGATATCAACTACAGGAAAAAATCTGTAAAAAATACAAACACATGGAGGCTAAACAATACACTACTAAATAACCAAGATCACTAAAGAAATCAAAGAGGAAATAATAAAATACCTAGAAACAAATGACAATGAAAATATGACGACCCATAACCTATGGGATGCAGCAAAAGCAGTTCTAAGAGGGAAGCTTACAACAATACAATCCTACCTCAAGAAACAACATACATCTCAAATAAACAACCTAACCTTACGTCAAAAGCAATTAGAGAAAGAAGAACTAAAACACCGCAAAGTTTGCAGTGGGAAAGAAATAATAAAGATCAGGCCAGAAATAAATGAAAAAGAAATGAAAGAAACAATGGCAAAGACCATCAAAACTAAATGCTGGTTCTTTGAAAAGATTAAAAAATAAAAAGATAAACCATTAGCCAGAATCATCAAGAAAAAAAGGGAGAAGACTCAAATCAAGAAAATTTGAAATGAAAAAGGAGAAGTAACAACTGACATTGCAGAAATACAAAGGATAATGAGAGATTACTACAACCAAAAATATGCCAATAAAATGGACAACCTGGAAGAAATGGACAAATTCTTAAAAATGCACAACCTTCTGACACTGAACCAGGAAGAAAAAGAAATATAAACAGACCAATCACAAGCACTGAAATTGAGATTGTGATTAAAAACCTTCCAACAAACAAAAGCACAGGACCAGATGACCTCAGAGGTGAATTCTATCAAACATTTAGAGAAGAGCTAACATCTATCCTTCTCAAATTCTTCCAAAATATAGCAGAGGGAAGAACACCCCCAAACCTCATTCTACAAGGCCACCATAACCCTTATACCAAAACCTGATATATATCACAAAGAAATATATATCACAAAGAAAGAAAACTACAGGCCAATATCACAGATGAACATAGATGCAAAAATCCTCAACAAAATACTAGTAAACAGAATCCAACAGCACATTAACAGGATCATACACCATGATCACGTAGGGTTTATCCCAGGAATGCAAGGCTTCTTCAATATACAAAAATCAATCAATGTGATACACCATATTAACAAACTGAAGGAGAAAAACCATATTTTCATCCCAATAGATGCAGAAAAATCTTTCAAGAAAATTCAACACCCATTTATCAAAAAAACCCTACCAAAAGTTGGCATAGAGGGAACTTTCCTCAACATAATAAAGGCCATATACGACAAACCCACAGCCAACATCATTCTCAATGGTGAAAAACTGAAACCATTTCCATTAATATCAGGAACAAGAAAAGGTTGTCCACTTTCACCACTATTATTCAACATAGTTTTGGAAGTCTTATCCATAGCAATTAGAGAAAAAAAAGAAATAAACAGAATCCAAATCAGAAAAGAAGAAATAAAGCTGTCGCTGTTTGCAGATGATGTGATACTATACACAGATAATCCTAAAGATACTACCAGAAACCTACTGTAGCTAATCAACGAATTTGGTAAAGCAGCAGTTTACAGAATTAATGCACAGATATCTCTTGCATTCCTATACACTAATGATGAAAAATCTGAAAGAGAAATTAAGGAAACACTTCCATTTACCACTGCAAGAAAAAGAATAAAATACCTAGGAATAAACCTACCTAAGTAGACAAAATACCTGTATGCAGAAAACTGTAAGACACTGATGAAAGAAATGAAAGAGGATACAAACAGTTGGAGAGATATACCATGTTCTTTGATTGGAAGAATCAACATCATGAAAATGTTTACACTACCCAAAGCAATCTACAGATTCAGTGCAATCCCTGTGAAACTACCAATGGCATTTTTCTCAGAAGTAGAACAAAAAATTTCACAATTTCTATGGAAACACAAAAGACCCTGAATAGCCAAAGCACTCTTGAGGGAGAAAAATAGAGTGGAGGAATCAGGCTCCCAGACTTCAGACTATACTACAAAGCTACAGTAATCAAGACAGTGTGCTACTGGCACAAAAATAGAAATATAGATCAATGGAACAGGATAGAAAGCCCAGAGATAAACCCATGCACACATGGTCACCTTATCTTTGATAAAGGAAGCAAGAATATACAATGGAGAAAAGACAGCCTCTTCAATAAGTAGCGCTGGGAAAACGGGACAGCTACATGTAAAAGAATGAAATTAGAACACTCCCTAACACCATACACAAAAATAAACTCAAAATGGATTAAAGACCTAAATGTAGGCCAGACACTATCAAACTCTTAGAGGAAAACATAGGCAGAACACTCTATGACATAAATCACAGCAAGATCCTTTTTGACCCACCTCCTAGAGGAATGGAAATAAAAACAAAAATAAACAAATGAAACCTAATTAAACTTCAAAGCTTTTGCACAGCAAAGGAAAACATAAACAAGAAGATAAGACAACCCTCAGAATGGGAGAATATATTTACATACGAAGAAACTGAGAAAGGATTAACCTCCAAAATTTACAAGGAGCTCATGCAAGTCAATATCAAAAAGACAAACAACCCAATCCAAAAATGGGCAGAAGACCTAAATAGTCATTTTTCCAAAGAAGATATACAGATTGCCAGCAAACACATGAAAGATGATCAACATCACTAATCATTAGAGAAATGCAAATCAAAATTACAATGATGTACCACCTCACATTACTCAGAATGGCCATCATCAAAAAATCTACAAACAATAAATACTGGAGAGGGTGTGGAGAAAAGGGAACCCTCCTGCACTGTTGGTGGGAATGTAAATTGATACAGACACTATGGAGAACAGTATGGAGGTTCCTTGAAAAACTAAAAATAGAACTACCATATGACGCAGCAATCCCACTACTGGGCATGTACCCTGAGAAAACCATAATTCACAAGAGTCATGTACCACAATGTTCATTGCAGCACTATTTACAATAGCCAGGACATAGAAGCAAACTAAGTGTCCATCGACAGATGGATGGATAAAGAAGATGTGGCACATATATACAATGGAATATTACTCAGCCATAAAGAGAAATGAAATTGAGGTATTTGTAGTGAGGTGGATGAATTTAGATTCTGTCATACATAGTGACGGACGTCAGAAAGAGAAAAACAAATACCATATACTAACAGATATATATGGAACCAAAAATAAAAGGTTCTGAATAACCTAGGGACAGGACATGAATATATATGCAGACATGGAGAAGGGGCTTGAGGACATGGTGAGGGGGAAGGGTAAGCTGAGAGAAAGTGAGAGAGTGACATGGACTTATAAATACTACCAAATTTAAAATAGATATCTAGTGGCAAGCAGCTGCATAGCACAAGGGAGATCAGCCCGGTGCTTTGTATACACCTAGAGAGTTGGGAGAGGGAGATGCAAGAGGAAGGAGATGTGGGGATGTATGTTTATGTATAGCTGATTCCATTTATAAAGGACAAATTAAGGCACCATTGTAAAGCAATTATACTCCAGTAAAGATGTTAAAAAAAAAAAAAGAAATGACCACTATTCTTTCACTATTAAGTACAATGCTCACTGCAGATTTTTCATAGATGTCCTTTTCAGGTTTAGAAAAATCTTTTCTATTCCATGTCTGTTAAGAAGTTTCATCATGGTCAGTCTTGTATATTATCTGATCTTTTTCTGCATCTACTGGTGTATATGATCCATTTTATATAATTCATGGTTTATATGATATGTATATTAATTCTGCATGTTAAAAAAACTCACCTGAATTTATTCATGGTGAGTAATTCTTTTAATATGTTGCTGGATTTTGATGAAGACTGTCCATCTATATTAATAAAGGATGTTGGTTTGTAGGTTATCTTCCTTGTGATATTTGTAGTTGGCTTTGCTATAGGTTAATACTGACCTCCTAGAGTGAGTTGTGAAGTATTCTCTCCTCCTATATTGTTTGGAAGATTTTGGTGAATATGGGTATTATTTCTTCTTTAAATGTTTATTATAATTTACTAATGAAGCCATCTGGGTCTGGTATTTTCTTGATGAAAAGATTTTTATTACATATTTAATTTCTTCATTTGTTATGTCTATTCAGATATTATACTTCTTTATTCAGTTTTGGTAATATGAGACATATTGGGATTTGGTCACTTTATCTAAGTTACTGAATTTGCTGGCCCAGTGTTTTGCTTATCATTTTCTTATCTTGTTTTTTAAAAATATTTTATTAGAGTATAACTGATTTACAATGTTGTGTTAGTTTCAGGTGTACATCAAACTGAATTAGTTATACAGGTACATATACCCACTCTTTTTTAGATTCTTTTCCCATATAGGCCATTACAGAATATTGAGTAGAGTTCCCTGTGCTATACAATAGGTCCTTATTAGTTATCTATGTTATATATAGTAGTGTGTATTAATTTCCTTATCTTATTGTAAGTATTACTTATAATACTTAGCACTGAGTGGGCAGTCCCATTGATTTTCTCTGCTGTTTTTCTTTTTTCTATTACAATAATTTTCATTCAAACATTATTCTCTTCTTTCTGCTTCCGTCAACTTGATTGCCCTTATTCTTGTATATCTTAAAGGTGAATTCTTACATTTGATACTTTACCTCTTTTCTTATACAGGCTTTTAACCTATAAATTTCCTCTAAGTATCAATTTAGCCACATCCCATAAAACTTGGTATATTTTTATTTTCTTCCAAATCTTATTTTCTAATTTCTCTTATAAATTTTTGACTGATGGCTATGGAGATATTTAAATTTCTCAATGATAAAATTTAAAAGTTAAAATTTCTTCATTGTCAAACATTTATGCACTTCTCAAATGTTCTTCTGTTGATGATTTCTAATAACTCCATTTTTTTTGTCAGAGAAACATGTATTCTATATTTTTAATACTATTAAATCTGTGAATACTTGCTTTATGGCCTAGCATGTGGTCTATCTTGGAGAATATTCCATAAGAACAGAATAGAATTCTGTACTTATGGGCCTCTGAAACCAAAAGAGCTTCTCTTAAGTTCATTCACTGTGCCTATTTTACTCTGTAAACCCAGAGTGTTTGTGGGGATAATCAAGACTGTAAAAAATTACTTCATAGCAACTCATCAATTAGAGTTTAGTGATATAATTTTATAAGTAAAAACAAATCTATTAAAGCATTACTGTTTTATATCAGCACCATGGCATCTGTTTGAATCATAATATTGGAAGGATCTCCTACTTGAAAGGATATTAGATTTTCCTATAAATTGAATTTAATGACACCTAATTATATTACATCTAGAGTGATCAAATTTTATGTATTCAATGGGCTAAACATTTTTTCCAGGGGATAAAATTTTACCACTAAATGTCTGTGAATTAAAATGGCATATTGCCTATATAAATTGCACTTAGTATACAGATGAAAATATGGCCTAATAGAAAATAAAACATCTTCCTAACCCAGAAAAAGCAAAATTATTTCAAGCAATATTGTGTATTCAGCTGTGTAATATTGCCTGTGTTTTAAACTAATCCTCACCTCTAACAAGATATTTGAAAGTAAATAAGATAAATAACTTATTAATATCTTATATTGTCCTCAATCAAATGGGAATTAGAATAGAAGCTACTATATAAGACTTCTGTGAAAGAAAATACAGATGTTCTATACATTGAAACTCCCCCCAAATTTGTTGATACCATTATTAAGGTGATATACTATTTTAATATTACTACTGTGATATTATCTTCCCATCTCTAACTCTAGCAATAGAGGAATACATAAATAATCTGTTTGCAGACTCAAAATTATGGGATAAAAATTATTTAAGAGAAATAACCATCTTCAATGGGGAGTTTAGTCGTGTTTTTAGAATGAATTATGGAATCTAGCATTACAGTTAATCTCAATGGGAATGTATCTTCTTTTTTTTTTTTTTTTTTTTGCAGTACACAGGCCTCTCACTGTTGTGGCCTCTCCTGTTGCAGAGCACAGGCTCCAGACACGCAGGCTCAGTAGGCATGGCTCACAGGCCTAGCCGCTCCACAGCATGTGGGATCTTCCTGGACCGGGGCACAAACCCGGTCCCCTGCATCGGCAGGCAGACCCTCAACCACTGCGCCACCAGAGAAGCCTCTTCTTTTTTTAAAAAAAAATATTTACTTATTTGGTTGTGCTGGGACTTAGTTGTGGCAGGTGGACCCCTTAGTTGTGGCTCACAGCCTCCTTAGTTGTCACATGCGAACTCTTAATTGTAGCATGCATGGGGGATCTAGTTCCCTGACCAGGGATCAAACCCGGGCCCCCTGCACTGGGAGTGCAGAGTCTTATCCACTGCGCCACCAGGGAAGTCCCTGTATCTTCTTTATTATATTTTCACTGTGACAGATTTAAAGAGTGCTTCTCATTGGCCATCAGATAGATAAAAATTTAACTCTAGTTGTAGAATCTCCATAATGAATAAATAATCTTCTCTCTTAATTTCTTCAAACTTGAGACAAATTTCTAACTTTCAAGTTTATTGTGCTCAGGCAGTTAAAATGCTGGAAAACAAACCACTTGAGATACGAGCAGTGGCACTGAGAGATACAACATTGGTGTTGATTTTGTTTATTTTACTATTGATTTGAATCTAACACATGCATTTTACTTTAAATACTTTTTAAAAAATAAGCAAGTGAAGTGAATGCTTATAGAAGTCATCTAGGCTTTAGTACTTAAAGCAGAACTGTTACTTTTAAAGTGTTATTTCCATTGCTATTTATTTGTCTTTAGCAATTTTGACTGCACCAAGGATATGATAAAATGGCCTATGATAGAAGGAATATATACATATCTTTAAAATGTCAAAGCACTTCAAACACTTCCTAAGTGTTTGATACTATGCTAAGCACAGGAAACTTATTAATGAAAAACAGTGAAGTGGTGGTGGTGGGAAAAAAAAAAATCTTTTGATGTCTTATACTTTCCATTTTGGAGCCCACCCATTTCATTCAAAGTTATCTGCTTTTCCTGTATATGTAAACAAAACAAAACAAAACAAAAAACAGAAAAACAGTGATGAAGACTGATAAGTATTTACAGTGCAGTGTGACACAGTCAGGATGTGGTAGGCTGAACGACGGCTCCCAAAGATACTCATGTCCTAATCATCATAACCTGTGAATGTCACATTATATAGCAAAAGATTTTGCAGATGCAACTAAGGATCTTGAAATGGGGAGATTTTCCTGTATTATCCAACTGGGTCCAATATAATCACAGGGGTTCTGTTAGGGAGGAGAAAAATTTTCTTCTACTCTTCTAAGTTCTTCTGGCTGGTCTAAATTAAACTGACCTGAATTAAATTGACATAAGACAGATTAACAGGAAAAAAAAATCAAACAATTTAATAACATGTATACATGAGAGAGACCCAGGAAATGTTAGTAACTTGTCAAAATGGCCAAAACCCTTATCTTAAAAACCATCGTTAGCAAAAGACAAAAGAGAACATTGGAGGTAGCGGTTTGGGACTTCAAAGGGGAGGAAGGCAATTCGCTAGGAGGTGGAAAAGCAAATGTTTGGCAAACAAATGTTTGCTGGGCCTTGCAGAGGTAATGGGACACAGCATTATGGACTCTGATCTCTAGGTTCTGTTGAGTTTTCCCCACCAAACCTAGCCTATATTCTTTGCAGATATCTCAGGTGATAGCTTTATTTCAGGAACAGGCCCTCTAAAATCTTTTAGGCAGTTAGGGGAAAGATTGAAGTTTCTTTCTGAGTCTTTGGGGTCTTGATTGTTTTCTATTCAAAATAATCTGCATGCCAAAGAGACATTCTGAAGTGGCAAATTTTTCTCCCCTACAGCACTAAAGACAGGCCGATAGAAGGAGATTTGGCCCAGAAGACCATGTGACTACTGAAGCAAGATGCCCTACTACTGACTTTCAATATTGGAGAAAGGGGACATGAATCAAGGACCATAAGGAATGCAGCTTTAAAAACTGCAAAAGGGGAAGGGAACAGCCTGTCCCCTAGAGCCTGCAGAGGGAGCCAGACTCTGCTGACACCTTGATTTTAACTCAGTGAAACTTGTTTTAAACTTCTGACCCCCAAAATTATATAAACGCATGTTATTTTAAGTCAATTTTGTATTACATTCTTATGACAGCCATAGGAAACTAATACACAAGGCTACAACATATTTTCGAACCCCTGCTCCAATGCTCTTTCACTATACTTTAATAGGCTACTTCTCCTTTTAGACAAGGGAAGAAATGTAAAGGTGTTGGCCATCTGGCTCACCAAGAACTTTAAGTTTACACCAAGAACTTTGCTTTACAAAGTGCTAGCCATGCTACTGGCTCAGTTGACCTTCACAATCATAGGAAACTGGCATAACACCGTGGGAAGGGAATTTGGAAACAGGAAGATCTACAAACACAGACTGTTCTATGAAACGACCATGCTACCCTTGTTGGCCTCTGATATATTTGTAAAACGAAGATAGTACCTATAATATCTCAGCACATTTTAGACTTTCAATAATCTATAGCTATATATAAGGTGGATGGGAAATTTGTTATTGACACACTCATTTAATGATTGGGGAATATGGAGTTCAGAGACTAATCATTACATGGATAGTTGAGAGCAGACCTGGGGCTAGAACTGAGGTCTCCTGATGAGAATTACAGAAAATCATCTGCCACTAATTTATGAGCCAAATTTTTAACTAAACTTAAGTACAAGAAAAAGATTCCTCTTCACAGATGAAACTTTCAAATACAAGTAAACATAAATTATACGAGTTTTATTTTCCAAATGAATTCTGAAACCATTAACAATCAGAGTTTATATTTTTAAAAGGCTCTTGTTTTTAAGGAAAGAGTTCAGATGAAGGAACTTCATGCTAGATCACAAATCAAGGTGGAATCCACAGAAAAAGTAGCTACAGAAAAAGCAGTGTTTATTCTGATTTAAAATGTATATATATATATATTTTTTTATGGTAGGGCACATACACTGCTTTACTGAGTAAGACTGTTAACTTTAAACAATTAGATTTACCTTTATTTCAATTACTCCTTATTGATTAAAATATTTTACTAGCAAAAGGTGAGGGGTTATTGAACTTTACGGGAACAATTTTTGTGTCTGTAATTTAGCTTTTGTGCAAGTAGTTTAGATGAGCTTTCTGCTTTTCTCTTCTACTGGGTTGGTGTGAAGTCATTGATGCTGTGAGCTGTATTGATAAAATTCTGTGCAACAACAGCTTAATCTTTTCTTGTGTACTACACATCTCCAGTATAGGAATAATAATATTCATTCTGAAAAACCTTTCAGTAATTGCCTCTTACCATGTAAAATTATATATTCATATGCTTTTCATAAGTTTTAAGTAAAATACAAATATTGTCATTAATATTTAAGTGATACATTAAGTTTGGGCATATTTTATTTAGGATACTTTTCAGGGTGAACTAATTTAGAATTACCCATTTTCATTTTTATTTCCTTTAAAAATGCATTTTAAGATAGAATGTATGCACACTGAAATAAAAGAAAAAAGTTCACTGTGCTAATATTACCACCTCACATAATACTGGGTGCTTAGTAGACACAAAATTTTTTAAAATGTTAAGTTAAAACAAAAAAACTAAATAATTATTAATTTGTAATAAGAAATAGAGGAGGGGTTCATTTCTAGTCATTGCAAACTATACATTTATTATGTTTATTTCCTACTATATCTGAATGATGAGTTGTAGAGTTTATCCTAAAGGGAAATTAAACACACAGAGTTGAAGCACTGAGACATGAACCAGCTTCAAATCATTTCAGACATTAGTATATTTCCTCATGAAGTTCCACAGCAATTGTCAAAACATTTAAATTGTTTTCTTATTTTAATAGAGTTGTATACTTATTTGAACTAAACAGTTCTGCTTTAACATTTGCTGTAAATAGAAATTAAAGAATCTAGTTGCATCTTCATATAATTTTTTAGAAATATTAGGTTTTGCAGGTAATACATTCAATAATTTTTTTTCCATGCTGATTATAGATAGGGTTGCAGTGGGTAGAGTGGTTAAGAAAACTGATTTTAGAATCAGACTGTTGGGGTTCAAATCCAGGCTCAAACAGTTCCTAAATCTGAGTGAGCCTTCCAACTTGGAGAAGCGGTGTGAAATTTTTTATATGGCTTTATCAGGAGGGAGTAAGCAGAATTCAGCTTGTTTCAGGATTAGTTGGTTGAGGTCACTTCTCAGGAGAGGGAGAAATTTTTCTTGTCAATTTATAAGCCATTTCT
Source organism: Kogia breviceps (assembly GCF_026419965.1). NCBI lineage: Eukaryota > Metazoa > Chordata > Mammalia > Artiodactyla > Physeteridae > Kogia > Kogia breviceps. The sequence continues at coordinate 45,240,670 of NC_081317.1, read as the reverse complement.
TGGGCATTTAAAACTTTATCATTAGGGAACAGAAGAAGATTTAGTGGCTAAGACATGCATGAGAGGATGGGGAGACATAGGCCACAAAAGAAAAATAGGTACAAGGGACTACATCAAAATTAGAACTCCAGTACATCAAAGGACATAGACAACAGAGTGAAAAGGCAAACTATAGAATGAGAGAAACACTTGCAAATCATTTGTCTGATAAAGGATTAATATCCAGAAAATATAAAGAACTCCTACAACTCAACAATAACAAACAACCTGGTTAAAAACTAGGCAAAGGTCTTGAATAGACATTTCTCCAAAAATATATACAAATGACCAACAAGCACATAAAGCCAAGCTTAACATCACTTGTTAGGAAAATGCAAACCATAACTACAATAAAATACCACCTTGCACCTTTCAGGATGGCTACTATAAAAATAAAAAGCAGAATATAGGAAGTATTGGTGAGGATATGGAGAAATTGGAACTCTTGTGCACTGTTGGTGGGGACGTAACGATACAGCTGCTGTAGAAAACCGTATGATGGTTACTCAAAAAATTAGTGATAGAATTCCCATATGATCCAGCAATTCCACTTCGGGATACATACATTCCTACAAGAATTGAAAGCTGTGTCTCAAAGAGATTTGTACACCCATGTTCACAGCAGTATATTCACAATAGCCAAAAGGTGGAGACAAACAAAGTATTCATTTATGGATGAGAGGATAAATTAAAAGTGGTATATTACATGCAATGGAATATCATTCAGCCTTAAAAAGGAAAGAAATTGACACATACTACAAGATGGATGAAACTTGAGGTTATTATGCTAATTGAATTAGCAAGTCACAAAAAGACAAATACTGTTTGATTCCACTCAGAGCAGTCAAATTCATAGAGATAGAAAGTGGAGGGCTTCCCTGGTGGTGCAGTGGTTGAGAGTCCGCCTGCCGATGCAGCGGACAAGGGTTCGTGACCCGGTCTGGGAGGATCCCACATGCCGCGGAGCGGCTGGGCCCGTGAGTCATGGCCACTGAGCCTGCGCATCTGGAGCCTGTGCTCTGCAACGGGAGAGGCCACAACAGTGAGAGGCCCGCATACCACAAAATGAAAAAGAAAAAGAAAGTGGAATCATTATTGCCATGGACTATGGGGAGGAAGTACAGAGGAGTTGTTGTTTAACAGGTATAGAGTTTTAGTTTTTTAGGATGAAAAGGCTTCTGAAGATTAGTTGTACAACAGTGTGAATGTACCTAATACTACTGAACTGTACACTTCAAAATGATTGAGATGGTAAGGTTTTTGTTATGTGTATTTTACCACAATCGGAAAAAAAAAAAAAAAAAGAGTGGGTGAGAGAAAAAAGAAAGTGTAGGTGCGGACATTCAGTTACCTCTCAAGGCACTATTAGACCAGCTATTTAGCTCTCTGCCTTAGTCTTCTTGTATTTAAAATAATAGCACCTTCCTCATTGAGAACCTTAACGAGTTTATACAAGTAACACTCTTAGAACAATTTCTGGAACACAGTAGCACTATAAAACTGTTCACAGTTACTATTACTATTCAAACAAAATTACTTTTAGCAGTAGAGGATAACTGTTGGAAAAATTGCCTATGGATGCAAGTAGAGTGAAAACCATTAAAAGGTGGATCATCATCTCAGTAGTATCAAAAAAAAGTTATCTCCTGGAGTAGCCTCTATCAATTTATAATAAGCTTTTTCTTTATTTTTTTTTAAGTAATCTGCCTTAGCTTCCAAAATACTTGTCAAAATATGCTGAGCAATACTTCATTTCACACTTCAGATTTATCTTTTAAAGCTTACTTTCTATTTCAAAAGAACTTTTCAACAATTTGATTTCTCTTTAATTCACTGTGGACAGAAGCCTCCATGAATCTGTTTTGTAAGTCAATTTACCATCTTGAGGAAAAAAAAGAATAGTGCCAACAATATTTTCAGAGAAGCCAAGTTTGGAAATAGAACTGCTCGTCTCTATCACAGAAAATCAGTATATGGCAAGTGGTCACAGAAGCAGGCACTTCTCCAAAGAAAAGTCCTTGGCTAACACAATATTAGTAGTGGGGTACATAATTTATAGGGGGATATTTCTGTGGGTTTTGATACTTCTGTGGGTTTTATTTCTTAAAATATCGAAAATAGTCACTGTAAGTGAACTAAAGATGTAACAGTTTACAAATAGCTTTATATTATTTGTATCACTTTAGAAAAAGGTCACATTACTCTATTTGTAATTGCTATTGCATTTTCTAAGTAGTAATCTAATATTGAATGATTCTATGTATCTTCAGAAGCTGTAATGAATACTATTGCTTTTGGGATGATCATAGTGGGCTTTAACATGTTTTTTCCCTCATAATTTTTTTCTTGCAATATTAAAAAAATAATAAGCTGCTCATTACAATTTTAAAGGAAGTAATTTTTGAAAACCACCATTTACTTTTATCCATCCTATAAAATTCAGCATCATCTTTCATTAAATGTTTTTATGAATCAATAACAAGGACCGAATTGATTGTTTCATCTTCTTTTATTTCCTATATTTACCCTTTGACAGCGGTGCTAATGAGCAAGGAATTGGTGCTAAAGACAAGCCTCAGGAGGGAAGAAGCTGGAGTCAGATGGGCTTGAAAAATTTAACAGAGTAATCTGTCCCTAAAAAAAAGATGTCGTTTACTCCAATGTAAAGTCAAGAATTTTGTGTTTCATTTGAAATTATATAAACAGAAAATTAAGTGGCCAGAGTCATAGTTTTTAGAATTTTTTTAGCTTGGTCATCATGAATATTATCCCACAAGATAAAACAGGTTCTCTTATGGCAAAACCAGTGCTATTGTTTCGCCCAGAGGGTTCTCAAGGAGAGGGACCAAGACAATGTTTGCTATTACCATATCCACAGGTGTCTCATAAGTTTGGGGTATTCTATTTTTGCTATATTACAATTAGAATATATAATGAACATGAAATTGTTTAAGAATTTTGTCTGGGTCATCTCTAGGAAAATTTGAGCATTAAGTTGTATCTAGTGCTTGCATCTCTCATTTTTATGTTCTCTGCCACTTGACACAATGCATGAAATACCTTTCTCTTCTTCCAGGGATTTAGAATCCTTGTGTTTTTAAAATTCTACCACTTTTCTCTTTTCTTTGTATGTATTATCAATCCCTGCCCTCCCTAGTAGCATCTCTTAGCAGACATGTATATATTGTGTCAATGTATTAAGATTTCCAGTGGTTTTTACCATTGCCTAATTGTAACATAAAAATCCATCTTCATAAAAATATTTACAGTCACAAATGTGCAACAGAGTTTTTGCACTGATGCTATTATTGGCTAAATTGTTTCCCCCTACCCCTTCAGGGTGTATGTTTAAGTCCCAACCCCACCCACACTACCTCAGAATATGATTGTATTTCGAGACAGGATCTTTACATGCAGTGATTAGGGTGGGACCAAATCTAATGTAACTGGTGTTCTGTAAGAAGATGACAATGTGAAGACAGGGAGAAGACCACCATCTGTAAGCTAAGGACAAAAGTCGAGCAGAGATCCCTCCCTCAGGGCTATCAAAAGAAACAAACCCTGCTGACACTTTGATCTTGGATTTTTAGCTTCCAGAAATGAAATAATAAATTTGTTGTTTAAAGTACCTAGTCTGTGGTGCTTTGTTATGGCAGCCCTAGCAAACAAACAAAACTGCCCATTTCAATATTCCTAAAAACACATCAAAGTTCACTGCCTAGTATGTCTATAACTACAGCCAAAACTCTTCAGGGAGGCAGGCACTGCAGTCTCCTATTCTTGAGTATGTAAAACACCATGAGATAAGGTTCAATAAATATATTTATGTAGTATATATTATGTGTAAAACTTTGAACAACACCATGGAGGATACAAAGTCCCTCCTCTCAAGGAACACAAACCCAAATGAAAAACAAAAACATACAAATCATTCACTTATTCTTAAATATGTGTAACTTTAGAACTATGTTGATGGCAATAAATTTACTACAGGGCAGATCAAAGCTATCTTAGAAGTGCAGTTACTGTAAAAGGACTGGGGCAAAGATTAATTCCAACTGTACATACTGGGATATGCTTTCTAGAAGGGATATCTAAATTTAACGTGATCAACAATTTTCCCTAGGAGGCGGGTCAAAAAGGATCTTAATGTGATTTATGTCATAGAGTGTTCTGCCTATGTTTTCCTCTAAGAGTTTTATAGTGTCTGGCCTTACATTTAGGTCTTTAATCCATTTTGAGTTGATTTTTGCATATGGTATTAGGGAGTGTTCTAATTTCATTCCTTTACATGTAGCTGTCCCGTTTTCCCAGCATCACTTATTGAAGAGGCTGTCCTTTCTCCATTGTATATTCTTGCCTCCTTTGTCAAAGATAAGGTGACCATATGTGCGTGGGCTTACCTCTGGGCTTTCTATCCTGTTCCATTGATCTACATTTCTGTTTTTGTGCCAGTACCATACTGTCTTGATCATTGTAGCTTTGTAGTATAGTCTGAAGGATGCTCAACATCACTAATCATTAGAGAAATGCAAATCGAAACTACAATGAGGTATCACCTCACACCCGTCAAATGGTCATCATTTAAAAATCTACAAACAATAAATGCTGGAGAGGGTGTGGAGAAAAGGGAACCCTCTTGTGGTGTTGGTGGGAATGTAAAGTGATACAGACACTATGGAGAACAGTACAGAGGTTCCAAAAAAAACTAAAAACTGAACTACCATATGACCCAGCAATCCCACTACTGGGCATATACCCTGAGAAAATCATAGTTCAAAAAAAGTCATGTAACACAATGTTCATTGCAGCTCTATTTACAATAGCCAGGATGTGGAAGCAACTTAAGTGTCCACTGACAGATGGTTGGATAGAGAAGGTGTGGCACATATATACAATGGAATATTACTCAGCCATAAAAAGAAATGAAATTGAGTTATTTATAGTGAAGTGGATGGACCTAGAGTCTGTCATACAGAGTGAAGTAAGTCAGAAAGAGAAAAACAAATACCATATGCTAACACATATATATGGAATCTAAAAATAAAATAAAATAAAACAAAATGGTTCTGAAGAACCTAGGGGCAGGATAGGAATAACGACGCAGATATATAGAATGGACTTGAGCACATGGAGAGGGGGATGGGTAAGCTGGGATGAAGGAGAGAGTGGCATGGACATATACACCCTACCAAATGTAAAACAGATAGCTAGTGGGAAGCAGCTGCATAGCACAAGGAGATCAGCTCAGTGTTTTGTGACCACCTAGAGGAGTGGGATAGGGAGGGTGGGAAGGACACACAAGAGGGAGGAGCTATGGGGACATATGTATATGTATAGCTGATTCATTTTTTTTTAAAGCAGAAACTAACACACCACTGTAAAGCAATTATATTCCAATAAAGATGTTAAAAAAAAATGAAAACATAATAATGATATGGCAATATCCACAACTAGATGAAGTGAAAAATGCTTCCCACTGATCCCTCTTTTGTAACTCATTGCCCTTTTATCCAATCTTGCATGATGTGTTGAGCATTTAAAAGTATTTACTGACAGTTTTAAGAACAATAGCAAATAAAAGAAAGGAAAGTTCCAATGCTTGTAAGTTATTCTTATGAAAAAGCAGAGCTTTTGAAATTTCTCTATCCTGGTGTATAAGTTCCATGGCACTTCTCAAACAGACTGTGTAAACTTGTTTTCAACTAAGGACTCAAAGTTTTGAAGATGTATAAATGTTTGCTGTTTTGGAAAATTGTATTTGGAATTGCATACATCGTAATTTTTTAAAAAGCAATAAAACAACCAGAACAAAACAAAACAATTACCCTGGACTCTTATGGTGCTTACTTTGTGTTTGTTATTTGAAAACATTTGGCAATTGGAAGTCATGGAATGTGAGATAGTTTTTGAGTTGTACTTAGTATTGAAACTGAAAACTGGCTATCATAACTTTTTTTCTCAAAATTATGATTCTATGAGTGGGTGCATTGGAGCTAGAGGTCTGAGGAAGAAAAAAACAGTAGAATATGTGAATTCTGGCATTTTTAGCTTATCTGTAATACAGACCTCTTTCACCTCTGTTTAAAAAAATAGACTTGACTAATGGCTCACTTAACGAATCGGATACATTAAGTTTCTTTTTCATTATGGAATTATTTCTTAAAGAATAACAGAGGACAAATAGAATGACTTATTTCCCACTTCATTCAGAAAAATGATACAAAGCTCAAGCAGTTTATATGACTAGAAAAAGAAAAACCTTACTAAATTTGATTAGAGCCATTCCCATATTTTCTCATTTTCTTCTAATACAATATTTGTCTTACTAAAGTGCTTAACAGAAATGTAAATGTTGATAAGGAAATGAAACCACAGCCAAAAAAATAATGGAAAAATGTGTCTCCAGACGAGAAAATGAGCCTTGGGTCAGAAAATTATGCAACTGTTTTTCCCAATAAGAATGTGTAATTTCAAACCTTTCCATGAACATTTGACTCAGATTCTCATGTAAGCACGCTTGTGCTTTTAGAATGCTATGATTTCAGAAACGAGGTTCAAAAATTTATACCTAGAGCAATTCATAACAGAACAGCATGTGGAGCTCTGTAGACCAGCTCCCCAGCGATTTGGTGAAAATTTTTAACAAAAGATAATAACTCAATGTCTCTAGAAATAGTTTTAAAGGAATACAGAAAATGAAGAAACATCTATTCAAGAAAGTTTGTGAAAATTCAGAAAAAAAATGCGAATCTGTAATATTAAACCAAGACTGTTCCTTCATGCCACCTCTCAGGTTAGCAAGATGAAATGAAAATTCTAGAGTAGTGTACCCAAGAAACCAGGGCTCCCTCTCCTGCCAGCTCCCAACCAGGGGCTTTATTCTTGGGAAGATTAAGACAACAACATGTTTCAGCCTGTCCTGTTACCTATTGGTGTACACAAGTTCAGGGTTTGTATGGTTGAAAGATGGGGCTCTCTCCTTCTGTCCATCCTCCACTTATGGAATAGAAACTCTACCTTACTCACAGCACCATGAGAACACTGGATCCCTAAACAACCATGCCTTGGGTTGTAAGTCTGGTTCCATGGCAAACAAAACATGCCAGGAAGACCTTAGGCTACTGTCCACACCCCTCCACCCACTGAATGATAAAAAATTAAAGAGGGGGTATCACAAAGAAAAGTGTGCCATTGTTCCCACTTCCAGATCCCTGGCCTTGTCTCTGAGATTTCACCTGGAGTGAGAAACAGGACATAAAACAGATAGCTCCTAATCTCTTCCCAAAGGAACCAATTTAATTTACAGTACAACAGGACCTAGAGAATTTCAAGACTAAGGATACTCAGCAAACACTGAAGGTTGAGATGAAAGGCAATTGCAAGGAAATTCCTAGACTTACTGAAGATACAGGACAAATTGTAGGCTGGCTAATTTGCAAGAGAGAGTCACTGGAAGACATTTGGGAGGAGTCTTCATGGGGTCAGAAGAAATACCAAATACCTTGTGGAAGAATAATTTAATGAATTTGAAGATAGATCCATAGATATTATGCAATCTGAAGAACAGAGAGAAAAAATAATGAATAGAAATAAATGGAGGTTCAGAGAAATGTGGGGCAGTATTGAACGCACCACATATATACAAGAAGAGTACCAGAGGTCAGTAGACAAAGAAGGGAGAAGAAAAAATATCTGAAGGAATAAGGCTGAAAACTTTTCAAAATACATTGAACAATCTGTACATCCAAAAAGCTTAAAGAATGCAAAGTAGGATAAATACAGAGATCCACAGACACCTCATAATAAATGTACTGAAAGTCAAAGACAAGGAGAAACTCTTGAAAGCAGGTGGAGATGAAGGGCTCATCACTTACAAAGGAATCTGTTAATAAAGATAACAGCTCACTTCTTAGAAACAATGTAGGCCAGAGGATGTAAGATAACCTACTCAAAAATATCAAAGAAAAAACTGTCAGCTAGCAAATCTATCTTTCAAAAATGAAGGCAAAATTAATACATTTCCAGGCAAAAACTGAGAGCATTTGTTGCTAGTATACCCAACTTATTAATACAAGCAATATTAAAAGAAGTATTTCAGGCTAAAGCAAGTGACTCAAGATATTAATTTGAATCACACAAAAATATGAAGAGCACCAGTAAAAGAAATGATATACTTATAAAATACAGCATAAATGTAAAATCTCCCTACCTAATTAAAAAACCTATTGCATAAAATAATATGTATATAGTGTATCATTTTGTCTATAACATACAGAACTTAATTTATTTATAAAATATTTGCCAATAAAAACACAAAAGACATAGGTGGGAGCAAAATAAAGAAATGACTACAAATGGTATAGTAATAATTATAAGACTATATTGTTGCATTTGTGATGTTAATAGATGTAATAAATATAACAAAATATCATAAAAGGAGCATAAAGTAATAAAGATATATTGGAGTTACATTTCTTCATCCACTGAAATTAAGCTAGTATAAATATGATGCCAAAGATACATATGAAGTGAAATACATATGGTAAGCCCTAGGTCAGCCACTAAAAAAAAGTTAAAAAATAAAGTGAAAAAAATAATTAAGGCAAAATGCTTCATGGGAAAATATTCTCAATGCAAATAAAGCAGTAAAGGAGAGATAGAGGAACACAACAAAATGCTGAAAAAACTGGACAGCTACATGTAAAAAATAATATTAGAACATTTCCTCACACCATATACAAAAATAAACTCAAATGGATTAAAAATCTAAATATAAGACTGGAAACCTTAAAACTCCTAGAAGAAAACTTAGAGCATACTTTGACATAAATAGTAGCAATAATTTGGGAGATCTGTCTTCTAAGACAAAAGAAACAAAAGCAAAAATAAACAAATGGAACCTACTTAAAAGTAAAAGCTTCTACACAGCAAAAATGTCATCAACAAAATGAAAAGACAACCTAATGAATGGGAGAAAATATTTACAAATGATATCACCTATAAGGGGTTAAAATCCAAAATGTATAAACAGTTCATACAATTCAACATCAAAAACCAAAAAACCTGATTAAAAAATGGGCAAAAGACCTGATTAGACATTTTCCAAAGAAGACAAACAGATGGCCAACAGGTACATGAAAAGATGCTCAACATTTCTAGTCAGAAATACAAATCAAAACCACAATGAGACATGACCTCACACCTGTCAGAATGGCTATCATCAAAAAGCCACATAAAACAAATATTGGTGAGGATGTGGAGAAAAGGGAACCCTGGTACACTATTGGTGGAAATGTCAATTGGTACAGTCACTATGAAAAACAGTATGGAGATTCCTCAAAAAAATAAAAATAGAACTACTGTATGATCCAGAAATTTCACTCTTGTGTATATATTTGAAGAAAACAGAACACCAGTTTGAAAAGATATATTCACACCAATGTTCATAGCAGCATTATTTACAATAGGCAGTATATGGAAGCAATCTAATTGTCCATCAATAGATGAATGTATAAAGAATATGTGGTGTGTGTGTGTGTGTGTGTGTGTGTGTGTGTGTGTGTGTGGTATATATATATATACCACACACACACACACACACACACACACACACAGAGTGAAATATTACTCAGCCATAAAACAAGAATGAAATTCTGCCATTAGCAAACATGGATGGACCTGGAGGATATTATGCTTCATGAAATAAGTCAGACAAAGAAAGACAAATAGTGTATATTATCACTTCTATGTGGAATATAAAAAATTAAACAAATTATTGAATATAACACAACAGAAAGAGACTCACAAATACAGAAAACAAACTAGTGGCTACTGGTGGGGAGAGGAAAGGGGGAAAGGGAAATAGAGGGATAGGGGATTAAGAGGTACAAACTATCATTATAAAATCAATAAGCTACAAGATTATATTATAAGCACAGGAAAATTGAGCCATTATTTTATAATACCTTTAAATGGAATATAATCTATTATATAAAAATACTGAATCACTATATTGTACACCTGAAACTATATATAATATTGTAAATCAATTATACTTTAAAAAAGGGAAATCAGCAAGATAAAAAGATTTGGGAAACTCACAAATATCTGAATATTAAACAACCTTCTTAGGGATGTTATTAATATTACTAATGAGTCGAATAAGAAATCAAAAAGAAAATCAGAAAATACTTTGAAATGAATGGAAATAAGGCAGAGCATACTAAAATTCAGTCAGATGTAATGCAAGACGTTTTCACAGGAAAATTCAGTTATAAATGGATGTATTAAGACAAAAAATTCTTTATTCTAGCATAATGCCCTCAAGGTCCATTTAAGTTGTTGCAAATGGTGGAATTGCCTTCTTTTTTCTTTTAACCACAGAATAATATTTCATCATATATCTCTCACATTTTCGTCATCCATTTATCCATCAATAGACACTTAAGTTGTTTCCATGTCTTGGGTATTATAAGTCACACTGCAATGAACATGAGGGTACAGATATCTCTAAGTTAGTGTTGATTTTCTGTCTTCTTATGTTTACAAGTTTAAGCATCATTTCATGTACCTGTTGGCCATTTGTATATCTTCTTTGGAAAAATATGTCTTCAGATCCTCTACTCATTTTTTAATCAAATTCAATTTTTGCTATTGAGTTGAAAAAAATTTCAATAGATAACCTAAACTTCCACTCAAAGACACTGGGAAAATGAGAAACTTAAAGCAAACATAAGGAAGGAAATAATAAAGATGGGCAAAAGATTAAGGAGAGAATATAACAATAGAGAAAAGTCAAAGAGGCCAAAATCTTATTTTTTTTAAAAGATAGAAAAATTGACAAAGTGTTAGTTAGATTAATCAAGGGAGAAAGAGAAGACTCAGATGACTATAATCAGATAGGAAAGAGGGAACACTACTAACCATACAGAAATAAAAGATTAGGAGGAAATAATATAAACAGTCATATACCAAGAAATTAGATAATTTAGATGGAATGGATCATGTTTTTAGTAAAGACACCAACTACCAAAACTTGCTCCAGAAGTCATAAACTAAATAGGCTTATAACAAGTGAAGAGATTGAATTACTATTACTATTACTACTATCACTGCTTCTACTAATAATAAAACTACCCACAAGGAAAACCCAAATGCAGAAGACTAAACTGCTATAACCTACCAAACATTTAAAGAATAATTTATACCAATTATTAACAAACTCTTCCAAATAATAGAAGAGGAGGCAACAATTCTCAACTCAATCTCTAGGTGTTACCCTGGTAACCAAAGCCAGAAAAAGGCATCACAAGAAAGGAAAACTACAAACCATTATCTCTTATGCATATGGACAGAAATCCTTAACAAAATACTGGCAAAGTGAATCCAGCAATCTATAGAAAATAATTATACAAGGAGTATTTATTCTAGCAATGAGAGGTTGGTTTAACATCTGAAAAATTAATGTAATACATCACATCAATAGAATAAAACAAATTATGTGATCCTCTCAGTAGCTACAGGGGGAAAAACCTAAAAGAAAATGATTAATGAAAGACTCCTGATATGTTAGTATCTTACTGCTGCTACAATAAATTACAACAAACTTAGTGACTTACAACACCACATTTATTGTCTTAGAGTTCTGGAGGACATGAACCCAAAATAACTAAAGGTCTAAAATCGAGGTGTCAATTGGATCCTTCAGGAAGCTCTAGAGGATAATTTGTTTTCCTTCTCTTTTTCAGATTCTGGCGACTACCCACTGTCTTTGCCTTATGATCCCGCATCACTTTGACCTCTGCTTCTATCATCACATCATGTTCTTTCCCTCTGTTTCTATTACCACACTGCCATCTCTCTACCTCCTTCAGTCCAAGATTAATCTTTCTTCTGGTATTATATTCTCAAGAACATTGTCTGTGTATGTCATGGGACTCATTTGACAAGAGGCTCCTCCACAGACCTTTTGTGGATAATCCATCCTTATTCCTGGGTTCTGCTTAAATGATTGAGGGGATACAAGAGTGACACACATAATCTCTTCAAAACGCTCCCTGTGTTATTGGATACTCTATTTGATCCTTCCAATGCACTAACAAAAGGTTGCCCAGCTACACATTTGACTTTCTCTTAAGAGTACACTTTTCTGCCACTCCTCATTATATTATCTTTTGCAACCTGGATAGGCTAAGAGTTTCCCTAATTATCAAGTTCTAGTTCCTTTTTGCTTAACATTTCCTCCCTCCATTTTTTCTGTTTCCTGTTGCATTTTACTTTAAGCAGCAAGACCACCCCAGGCCACACTTTCAGTACTTCACTTGGAAATCTCCTTAGCTAAATACCCAAGTTTATTGCTTACAAATTTTGATTTCTACATAACTGTTAGATACCTTCTGAGCCCTTACCAGCAGGTTCTTTATCATCCAAATTTCTTTCACACTTTGTTCAAGGAAATCTGGCTTTTTCTATTATGCTCCTCAAAAAATCCTTCTGCCTCTGGCAACTACTCAACTCCAAAACCACTTCAACATTTTCAGGTGTTTGTTATAGCAGCACTCATTTCCAGGTACAAAAATCTGATTAGTCACAGTTCAACCAGAGAAACAGAACCAGTGATATATATATTAAAAGATTTATTGTAAATAAACGGCATACAAAATTGCGTGGCTGCCAAGGCAAGTCTGAAATTCATAGAGCAGGCTTTCATAAAGGGCAGGATGAAACGCTCAGGCATGATCTAGCATGATCTTAGTCTGCTTGGGCTGCTATAACAAAATACCACAGGGTGGATAGCTTATAAACAACAGAAATTTCTCACAGTTCTGAAGGTGGAGATCAGGGTACCAGCATGCTCAGGTAAGGATCCTCTTCTGGGATACACATTTCATATTTTTTGCTCACATGGTGGAAGTGGGCCAGGACAGGACGCTTTCTCGGGTTTCTTTTATATGGGCACTAATTCCATTCCTGAGGGCTCCGCCTCTTGACGTAATCATCTCCTAAACGTGCGCATGTCTTAATACCATCACCTGAGGGTTAGCATTCCTTCAGCATACAAATTTTAGGGGAATAAATTCAGACCATAGCATACAGTCCCTAGTTATTCAAACAAACATTTTTTTCTAGCTATTGCTGTGAAATTATTTTATAGATGAAACTAAAGTCCATAATCAGCTGATTTAAATAGGAAGATTAGCCTAGAAAATCTTGGTGGTCATTCCAAACAGCTGAAAAGGCTTAAAAAGCAGAGCTGAGCGCAATGCTTTGTGATGACCTAGAGGGGTGGGAGGGAGACTGAAGAGGGAGGGGATATGGAGATATATGTATACATATAGTTGATTCACTTTGTTGTATAGCAGAAACTAACGCAACATTGTAAAGTAATTATACTCGAATAAAGATGAAAGAAGAAAAAAAATAAAAGCAGAGCTGAGGTTTCACCCAAAAGAATAAATTATGCCTGTAGAATGCAGGTTTAGCCCACATCTGAAAGAGCTAAGCCTGCCCTTCCTGGCGGTCTGCCCCTATGGATCTCAGGTTTATCTAGCCAGCACCCACAATTTCATAAGTAAATTCTTTGCAGTAACTTTTAAAATATATATCTGTGACTGGATGTTTCTCTGATTGAACCCTGAAAGATATACTTGAATTTAGATTATACAATTTGTTTTCATAAACTAGCATAAAATCAGTTTAAATAGATGACATATGTTTCCAATAACCAGCAACTTACCTGAACGTGATTTCGAAGTTCAGTTTCAAAAGTTTAGTTTTGAAGACATAAAATACCTACTTATAACAATTGCTAATTCAGAATTAATATTACTCTTCAGAATTAATAATAAAGTGGTATAACCAGCTTCTGAATGGTTTTGTTTTATCATGAAAAGTAATCATTAAACCCCCTATAAATGTCTTTGAATGTTAGCAGAGCGTCTATATTTGTGTCTTACATGGATTTATTTTATTTAAAATGGTATAATTAGTCACAAAAAAATCAATGCAATTTTTCAAAATAAGTGATCTAGGGGCCTTTTAAAATGATCTTATAAAAGATCACCTTGGATTAATTATTTTCAAGTGAAGAACCATTTAGATCCAATTTGATTTCAGGATTTTAATGAAGAAAACTAAATGACCTTTTCCAAATATTAACATTTTTCACTGCCTGCAGCAGTAAATGCTTCTTGATGAACTATGACTAAAACAAAGCAGCAAAACAGTTTTATTTTTTTCCTATAGAATAAATTTTATTTTGGGGGGTAATGAACCAAATTAAGAGAACATTAGTCTTCCAAATGTAAGCACTTAAACTATGATTCTATCCTTTAGGCTCTATTTTTGTTATAAGCAGTTAAAAAACAAATTTCAAAGTTTTAGAAAAAAAATTGAAAAACAGTAGTAATAATGTTTAGCCAGTCTAGTCAAAAAACATACGCTGTTATGGATGGAGGTTATTTGTTGGAGAATTCTGATGATGCCAAGATAGTTTTATGGAACAAAGGCATACAAAATGTTACTCTATACAACCAATGTATAATTTAAGATAGAAAAATATCCGTGAGTCTTCTGCCTGCAGTCAAGACACAGTCACTGGTACTAGATTTCCTTTTCCAGGAAACAAACAAACAACTATAATGCTAGGCAACATATTTGAGGCACCTGTTTGTAGGCAATGAATGACAGGCAGCACAGGACTATGATTCTTGCAAAGTGAAAAACACAAGAGGAAAGCCTCATGTACATCATATTAACCTCCTGCATGGGATGCTTTTCTGAGATGAGTTAAAGAGTACCTTGACCGAGATAAGGAAGCAGACATTACAGTTCCTGCCTACTAAAATGATAGGATTCCAGGGAAAGATAAAGCTGTGCATGATGGTGTATAGAACTTGCATGGGAATTTACCACAATTACCTCACTGAAGTCTGTGTTTCTCAAGTGCTGGCAAAGACTCCAGGAGACCTACAGATATCATTTATTTCTCGGCAAAGAACTTACAGATATCAGAGGTTATGCATCCCTTGGGAATACATATTGGCATTCTTGTCCAGTAGAAGTAGAGTCCTCACTGAGCATCCAGCACATTCAGATTAAAGCCCCCAATACAGGCATGCCTTATAGTATGGACCACACCCTAGACTAAAGGCCATTCCCTAGGACTGAGCCTCAAATCATTGTACACTTGCTCCAACAAAGAATTAAATCTATCTGAGAGGAGCAAAAAGATTTCCTAGTAATTTCATGACCAGTGAAAACATCTCCACACTCCTCAGAGCAAGAAGACTTAATCCAGACACCTTAGAGTACATCACTGTATAAAAGCAGTTTATAGAAAAGACCAAGAGTTTCCCCAGATGTTTAAATTAGGAGACACTGAATTTGAATCACCTACTATAATGTCTCCAAGAATGTAGGGGAAAAGTTGATCATAGTGAGTGAGCAATGAGGAATTCAAATGGAGAAATGTAAATTAAAATGAAAGAAAGCAAAAATCTAGACCTGAGTTGAAAATTCCATTTATTGGGCTTAATAGCACAAAAAGACAGCAAAATAGATTTTTAGTGAACTTGAAGATGTACCAATATAAAATCTTCAGTCTGAAGAACAGAGAGTAAGGATATTGAAAAATACAGAGTCCCAGTGACTCATGGTATAGTATCAAGACAAATATATGTGTAATTTGATTACAAGGTGGAAATGATAGGGAAAAGTTATTGAGAATATATTTCTGCAATACATTTAAAAGTTTGTTTTATTTTATCTAACATTTAGGTGTTTTACACTAGAAAAACTATTCAAAATGTCTAGTCTTCCATACTGCCACAAGTAGAAGTTCAATACATTAATTTTGAATTGATGTTAGTTTGTTTCAATATTTTCTATAACTGCTCACTTCTACCCTTCAGAAAATTATGAACAGTATAGAGACACAGAAGAATTGGTGCACTTTCCTTACACACCAACAGGGGATAAAGTGGGTGCTTGATGAATCAAATATCTTTGGGCAGAAAGTGAGTGATAGTCTCATATCAGTACTTTCTGCCAATGGTATAATAAGGTCATGAACTATGTAGTGTTCCACACTATGCATGTCTCATATACAATAATGATACTTATGACTCATGGTTAGGGGAAACCTATTTGAATTGCTTTCCCAGTAAGAGGCAAAAGTAAATTTGGTGATATGCCAAACAAATTGTTATAAAGATTGCAAATACTGTTTTGGATCACCTTTCTGTATTCATTCATGTAATGGAGGCAGGAATGCAGTGTTACTCCTGATGTTTCCCCCTATTTTTTGAATGCTATGGTATTATTAAAAATATACTATGAATGATTCAATTCATCTCTACTTATCAAAGTATAACTTGCAAATAGTTAACAAAATCATTAGACTTTAAGTATTTTTTGGCTCTAGTAATTTTTAACAGTTATTTTTACTTCTTTTTTTAAAACATCTTTATTGGAGTATAATTGCTTTACAATGGTGTGTTAGTTTCTGCTGTATAACAAAGTGAATTGGCTATATATATATATATATATATATATATATATATATATACATATCCCCATATTTCCTCCCTCTTGCGTCACCCTCCCACCCTCCGTATCCCACCCCTCTAAGTGGACACAAAGCACCGAGCTGATCACCCTGTGCTATGTGGTTGCTTCCCACTAGATATCTATTTTACATTTGGTAGTGTATATATGTAAATGCCACTTTATCACTTCATTACAGCTTAACCTTCCCACTCCTCATGTGCTCAAGTCCATTCTCTATGTCTGTGTCTTTATTCCTGTCCTGCCCATAGGTTGTTCAGAACCTTTTTTTTAAAGATGCCATATATATGTGTTAGCATATGGTATTTGTTTTTCTCTTTCTGACTTACTTCACTCTGTATGACAGACTCTAGGTCCATCCACCTCACTACAAATAATTCAATTTCATTTCTTTTTATGGCTGAGTAATATCTCACTGTATATATATGCCACATCTCCTTTATCCATTCATCCACTGATGGACACTTATCTTGCTTCTATGTCCTGGCTATTGTAAATAGTGCTGCAATGAACATTGTGGTACATGACTCTTGTGAATTATGGTTTTCTCAGGGTACATGCCCAGTAGTGGGATTGCTGCGTCATATGGTAGTTCTATTTTTAGTTTTTCAAGGAACCTCCATACTGTTCTCCATAGTGGTTGTATCAATTTACATTCCCACCAACAGTGCAACAGGGTTCCCTTTTCTCCATACCCTCTCCAGCATTTATTGTTTGTAGATTTTTTGATGCTGGCCATTCTGACGGGTGTAAGGAGATACCTCATTGTAGTTCTGATTTGCATTTCTCTAATGATTAGTGATGTTGAGCATGCTTTCATGTGTTTGTTGGCCATCTGTATATCTTCTTATAAATTTTGGAGATTAATCCTTTGTCAGTTGCTTCATTTGCAAATATTTTATCCAATTCTGAGGGCTTTTTGTCTTGTTAATGGTTTCCTTCCTGTGCAAAAGCTTGTAAGTTTCATTAGGGCCCATTTGTTTATTTTTGTTTTTATTTCCATTTCTCTAGGAGGTGGGTCAAAAAGGATCTTGCTGTGATTTATGTCATAGAGTGTTCTGCCTATGGTCTCCTCTAAGAGTTTGATAGTATCTGGCCTTGCATTTAGGTGTTTAAACCATTCTGAGTTTCTTTTTGTGTGTGGTGTTAGGGAGTGTTCTAATTTCATTCTTTTACATGTAGCTGTCCAGTTTTCCCAGCACCATTATTGCAGAAGCTGTCTTTTCTCCATTGTATACTCTTGCCTCCTTTATCAAAGAGAAGGTGACCATATGTGCATAGGTTTATCTCTGGGCTTTCTATCCTGTTCCATTGATATATATTTCTGTATTTGTACCAGTAACATACTGTCTTTATTACTGTAACTTTGTAGTATAGTCTGAAGTCAGGGAGCCTGATTCCTCCAGCTCCATTTTTTGTTCTCAAGATTGCTTTGGCTATTTGGGGCCTTTTGTGTTTCCATACAAATTGTGAAATTTTTTGTTCTAGTTCTATGAAAAATGCCATTGGTAGTTTGATAGGGATTGCATTGAATCTGTAGATTGCTTTGGGTTGTATAGTCATTTTCACAATATTGATTCTTCCAATTGAAGAACATGGTATATCTCTTGATCTGTTTGTATCATCTTTAATTTCTTTCATCAGTGTCATAGTTTTCTGCATACAGGTCTTTTGTGTACTTAGGTAGGTTTATTCCTAGGTATTGTATTATTTTTGTTGCAGTGCTAAATGGGACTGTTTCCTTAATTTCTCCTTCAGATTTTTCATCATTCGTGTATAGGAATTCAAGAGATTTCTGTGTTTTAATTTTGTTACCTGCTACTTTACCAAATTCATTGATTAGCTCTAGTAGTTTTCTGGTAACATCTTTTGGATTCTCTACGTATAGTATCATGTCATCTGCAAACAGTGACATGTTTATTTCTTCTTTTCCGATTTGGATTCCTTTTCTTTCTTTTTCTTCTCTGATTGCTGTGGCTAAAACATCCAAAACTATGTTGAATAACAGTGGTGAGTGTGGACAACCTTGTCTCATTCCTGATCTTAGAGGAAATGGTTTCAGTTTTTCACCATTGAGAATGATGCTGGCTGTGGGTTCGTCATATACGGCCTTTATTGTGTTTAGGTAAATTCCCTCTATGCCTACTTTCTGGAGGGTTTTTATAATAAATGGTTGTTGAATTTTGTCAAAAGGTTTTTCTGCATCTACTGAGATGATCATATGGTTTTCCTCCTTCAATTTGTTAGTACAATTTATTACATTGATTGCTTTGCATATACTAAGAATCCGTGCATTCCTGGGATAAACTCCACTTGATCATGGTGTATGATCCTTTTAATGTGCTGTTGCATTCTAGTATTTTGTTGAGGATTTTTGCATCTATGTTCATCAGTGATATTGGCCTGTAGTTTTCTTTCTTTGTGACATCTTTGGTTTTGGTATCAGGGTGATGGTGGCCTCACAGAATGAGTTTGGGAGTGTTCCTCCCTGTGCTATATTTTGGAAGAGTTTGAGAAGGATAGGTGTTAGCTCTTCTGTAAAGGTTTGATAGAATTCGCCTGTGAAGCCATCTGGTCCTAGGCTTTTTTTGTTGGAAGATTCTTAATCAGTCTCCATTTCAGTGCTTGTGATTGGTTTGTTTATATTTTCTATTTCTTCCTGGTTCAGTCTGTGAAGGTTGTGCTTTTCTAAGAATTTGTCCATTTCTTCCAGGTTGTCCCTTTTATTGGCATATAGTTGCTTGTAGTAATCTCTCATGATCCTTTGCATTTTGGCAGTGTCAGTTGTTACTTTCTCCTTTTTCATTTCTAATGCTGTTGATTTGAGTCTTCTCCCTTTTTTTCTTGATGAGTCTGGCTAATGGTTTATTAATTTTGTCTATCTTCTCAAAGAACCAGCTCTTAGTTTTATTAATCTTTCTATTGTTTCCTTCATTTCTTTTTCATTTATTTCTGATCTGATCTTTATGATTTCTTTCCTTCTGCTAACTTTGGGGTGTTTATTTTGTTGTTGTTCTCTAATTGCTTTAGGTACAAAGTTCGGTTGTTTTTCTCAGAATTTGTTTCTTAATGTAGGATTGTAGTGCTATAAACTTCCCTTTTACAACTGCTTTTGCTGCATCCCATAGGTTTTGGTTTGACGTTTTTTCGTTGTCATTTGTAGGTAATTTTTAATTTCCTCTTTGATTTTTCCAGTGATCTCTTGGTTACTTAGTACTGCATTGTTTAGCCTCCATGCATGTGTATATTTTACAGATTTTTTTCCTGTAATTGTTATCTAGTCTCAGTCGTTGTTGTTGGAGAAGATACTTGATACAATTTCATTTTCTTAAATTAACCAAGGCTTGATTTGTGACCCAAGATATGATCTATCCTGGAGAATGTTCCATGAACACTTGAGAAGAAAATGTATTCTGTTGTTTTTGGATGGAATGTACTATACACATCAATTAAGTCTATCATTTTTCATGTATCATTTAAAGCTTGTGTTTCCTTATTTATTTTCATTTTTGATGATCTGTCTATTGTTGAAAGTGGGGTGTTAAAGCCCCTATTATGATTGTGTTACTATTGATTTCCCATTTTATGGCTATTAGCATTTGTCTTATGTATTGAGGTGCTCCTATGTTTGGTACATAAATATTTACAATTGTTATGCCTTCTTCTTGGATTGGTCCCTTGATCATTATGTAGCGTCCTTCTTTGTCTCTTGTAATAATCTTTATTTTAAAGTCTATTTTGTCTGATATGAGAATTGCTACTCCAGCTTTTTTTGATTTCCATGTGCATGGAATATCTTTTTCCATCCCCTCACTTCCAGTGTGTATGTGTCCCTAGGTCTGAAGTGGGTCACTCGTAGACAGCATATATACAGGTGTTATTTTTATGTCCATTCAGCCAGTCTATGTCTTTTGATTGGAGCATTTAATCCATTTACATTTAAGGTAATTATGGATATGCATGTTCCTATTACCATTTTCTTAATTGTTTGGTGTTTGTTATTGTAGGTCTTTTCCTTCTCTTGTTTTTCCTGCCTAGAAAAGTTCCTTTAACATTTGTTGTAAAGCTGGTTTGGTGGTGCTAAATTCTCTTAGCTTTTCCTTGTCTGTAAAGGTTTTAATTTTTCTATCAAATATGAATGAGATCCTTGCTGGGTAGAGTAATCTTGGTTGTAGTTTTTCCCTTCTGGCTTGCAGAGTTTCTGCTGAAAGATCAGCTGTTAACCTTATGGGGATCCCCTTGTATGTTATTTGTTGTTTTTCCCTTGCTGCTTCTAATATTTTTTCTTTGTATTTAATTTTGGATAGTTTGATTAGTATGTATCTTGACATGTTTCTCCTTGGATTTATCCTCTATGAGACTCTCTGTGTTTCCTGGCCTTGAGTATTTCCTTCCCTGTATTAGGGTACTCCTCCTCCATCGTGAAGGTCTCTCCCCAGTTATTTTTTCTTTCTGCCCACATTACTGAGTGCCTAAGACAGTGAGTCTCAGACTGTGGTCCTATCATGTTTTCTGGGTGGCATCCTAGGAGAACTTGATGCCCAAAGTATGAATATGTACACTGTCCCATTCTCCTTGAGAAGATAAAACAACTGAAATATTAATTTAATCCAAATGATAACTAATATGGTATGGTATAAAATGCAAAATTCACCTGCATTTTCTATAATAAAATATAATGTTCAAAGGCATTCTTTACTTGCAGCAGAAACTTTAGACTATATCTTTAAATGGTCAGAGTAGGCACTCATTTCCTTATAGTGATACTTTAATAGCAACATTTTAAAAATCCTGGGTTAAGGGGACTATATTTCATTTTGTTATTAAATCTTTATTTTTTTAAATTATTGAGGTTACTTATAAAAATACTGTACAATATGACTATAAACACAAAATTAGAAATGTTTAAAAGATGATTTCAATAAAGCCAACAAAAGTATCAGTATAAGAACAATGTCTTTCCTTCTAGACCTGCCCACCTGAAATAGAGGTTTATTTAAAGGGTAGGTATGCAGTCTGGGTTAGACATGCCCTCCAAAACCCTCACCCAGAAGCAAGTTGGATATGTTTTTGCAAAACACAATTTTTCTGTTTATGCATCTCCTTTTAGGAAACTTGAAGGTGATAACTTTCACATGAAAGTGAAAATATTTACATTAAGTGAAAATAAGAGTCCTTAAGTTAGTTATATGTACTTGTTATCCCCTTACAAGAACACTCAGCTGACTGATAAAAGAAAGAAGAGTTGGGGCTTCCCTGGTGGTGCAGTGGTTGAGAGTCTGCCTGCCAATGCAGGGGACACGGGTTCATGCCCCGGTCCGGGAAGATCCCACATGCCACCGAGCGGCTGGGCCCGTGAGCCATGGCTGCTGAGCCTGTGCGTCCGGAGCCTGTGCTCTGCAACGGGAGAGGCCACAGCGGTGAGAGGCCCGCGTACCACATTAAAAAAAAAAAAAGAAAGAAGAATTGGTATATATCACATTTCATTAAGGATTGTTGGCTAATGCTCCTTAATTTCACCCTGAGGATAGGTTTTTAGCTGACAGCCAATTATGTGTGTTTTCTCTGAGTTATGGAGACTCAGGAAGAGGCTCATAGATACTGCCCTAAATTTATTGGTAGCAAGAAAAAGCAGTAAACAGAATTTACCATAAAAGGTTAGAAACAACTTCCATTATTTTATGTATTGCCAAAAAGTTAAAAAAGATTTGTATTTCAATAATATTACATAAAAGCCATTCCATATTTTAAAATTTAACTCAAAGTAAATGCAACACTCTTAGAATAAAAATCCACATGCATTTTAAAAGGCCCTTTAGTTTTTTAAGTCATAATTTGATAAGTTTTTCTAACTTCTTGAATTTAATTCACAACCAGTCTTCAAGGTAATCAGTTATAGCAGTAGTTTTTGACAGACATTCACTTTTGCTAATATATGATGAATTATTATCAATGGAGTTAAAACAGAAACTTGTTCAACTATATACTTTCTGTATATAGAGAAAAACTGATTCCCCCTCTTGAATATACTTATCTGTCATGGATACCAGTGAGAAATGTATATACATTATGAGGAGTAGGTATAGAAGAAATGTTAGGTTTAGTTTGAGATACTCTATATTTAAATTTAAATATGAAATTGATCCATACTCTTCTTAGTTATGACTTGCTCAAATATAACAAAACCCCATAATGTTTAGCTTATTTGGTTCCATAATAATTTCTTTCTCTAAACCAGTTTCAAAACTCTTCTTGGTTTCACTTTGGGCCCAAGAAAATAAAGGTGACTCTATAAAGGATATCTCAGCCACTGCTAATCTCCTTTGATTTCATGACTTTACTCATGGGTATCCATTCCTTACTTCTCAGTAAATTTTCTACTTCAGCCTAGGATTGTCACAAATAGCAGTAATCAAAAAGGATTCATGTACTTATCAGTATCAGGAAAAAGATTAATATAAGCAAAACTAGTCTGTGACCAATCCAATTTCAACTCTATTGAACAATGTAAAGACATAGTTTATTTTTTGTGCATATGTCCATGATGGTGGGGAGAAAGGCAGAAGAAATAGGAATTTCTAGTTCTTTTTTTTATTCATGAAATTGAAGTGAGATTAACTATCACATCTACATTAACATTTTCTCCTCAACTGAAGCTATAGTTAGCGTCAGTATAGTGCACAATGTATGCTGACAATTTCTTCCAGCATGTGTAATAATCTCCATCTTTTCTAAACCAAAATCTAAGTCACCTGTTGTACAGCTACAAAAGTTATATTCAGCAAACTCCAACGTATATTTGTCCCTCTGTTATCCTTGAGTAATAAAAGTGAGTCAAAGTCCTGACTGACATTTATGCATGAAATTGGAATGCTTTTTAAAATTATTTGTAGCATATTTATTGTACTTTTCTAGTTATTTTTGGTTAAGTGAATGTCCCAACGTGCTTACATATAAAATCAGATCATTCTTTCTGAAGAGAATTGTGCTGTACAAATGTGGCTTTTGATTATTGTAAATAACAGGCACAGATCAAAATTGTTCTGAATAGTTTCAAACAAGTGACCAAAAATTACTTGGCAACACATACATAGTGCAAACACAATCAGAAATTACCTGTGTTTGTGCAAGAAAATACCATTTCTCAATTTTCAATATTTTCTTCATTTGGTGAACAAGCACTGAGTGCCTGTCAGAGTAAAGGTCCATGAGTTTTTCAAGAGTTGTGACATCATGTTAGTCATTTCTGTATCTTGGGTATACTTCAGTGCTGTGCATATGCATAGTTCATCAATTTTAAAATTCACATTTTAAATAATTTAACATCTCCAAAATTGGGATGTGCCTTAAACAATCAAAGGCATGTCAGTTTAATTCATTTTTTTAACTTCTTAATGGAACAAACATATTGGTGTCCCTTACAATCAAAGATGCTTTTGATTCAATTGAATATATGGTACTACGTATTGACTAAAAGTTTTCTGGACTTGAAAAGCACCATATATGGTGGAAAAATAAGATGTTCTAGGATCAGACTTAGATATGTATTGCAGTATGTGGATTGTTGCAGTGGAGGTGGTAGGAAGCTGAATTTGAAGTCAATAGTGGGTGATTTTAACAAATGGGATAAGCTAGAAAATGATATTGGTATAGTCAAAGACAAAATTAAAAAGTTGCTTTTGGATAAAAGGAGAGGCAAATGTTCTTTACATATAGAATAGAAATTGGAGAAGTAAATAGAAAAAATAGTGGGGGGGCAGGGATGACTGGGAAATAGAAATCATAACTATTGGTTATTTTAGTGAAGTGAGAAACAAGGTCATAACCTGAGGACCAGGGCAGCTCTAATATAAAGCTGGGAAAGTCTGGTTAATAGTTTGATTCTCATGGTATACCAAAAATCTTAAAACAATGTTTTCTGAGGCTCTGGTCAGAATTACTTAGAGAAGAGGTGCAGCCCTTTTGGGGAAAGAGTTGAGAGGGAGGTCTCCAGGGACTCTCCATTCATGGCCTGCACAATTCTCTCTGGTACATTTCATACTCTATTCAATAAGACAAAAGCCCTGTGATTAATACCAAAAAATGAAAAAGACAAAACAAAAATTGTCACAGTATATTTAGATGAATGGACATGTATAAAATTAATCCTAATTAAATTATGCCTCTACCCAAGCAAAAACCTTAATACCAGTTGCCACCAGCAAGAGACAGTGAGAAGGAAAATTCTAGTTTTTATATTAAAATGACTTAAGAAAAATTCTAAAGGAAGAAAGGATCTAATATAACTTAAATAACCTTAAACCACTCCAATGGGGATTCTAGGTGTGGACCTACATTGGATAAGACAAAAAGAAATTTCAACAGGTGGAGTTTAAAGTTCTTTCTCTACATGTAAATCCAACTCATTATGTATGAGAATTCATGTATATTTCAAGCTAGTGTTTCTCCTGGTCAGGTAATAAATTATGTAGTTTTGTGTTCACATAGCAACATTTGCTCTATTACTTTGTTTAGCATCACTTTTTAAAAACAAACCCAGCATCACAAACTGGAAAAAGTCTGACACTGACATTCTTGATCTTGGATGAAGGATTCCTGGAAAGGGACCGCTTGTTGTTTTTAATCACTTTCTCTGTTTGTCATAGCCCAGGAAGGCTAGGTCCACTTATGGTAGGGAGAACTGGAAGTAACACCCTAAATTAAGCAACTGAACTGTCCATGAAAAGAGTTCCGATTATATTTTGGGCTCTCAGGACCATAATAATGAGATAATGAGAGAAATCCATCCGAATATAGATATGATATTCTCTGAGACTTATGGTGATTCTTCTTTTTTTTTTTAATCTAAAAACATTTTAGGATTCCACGAAGGGTCAAGTGATGCTTTTGTACCCTTTATACACTGGTACCTTTGGGAAATGCACATTTTGTGTGTCCTTTCTTTAGCAGAAGTGAAGTGAAGTAGAATGTTTGATCCACAGTTGGGAATTGGAAAGGCAGTTGTTAGAAGGAGTGAGGCCATCTCAGGAGCTAGCAAATGCACCAGTGATGCATCTTGTTGATATTACCTGGTTCAGGCTGGTGGATTGAGAAATAAAATCAGAAAGGCTGAATAATAGGGAAAAATAAAGCAATAAAATGATAAAACTCTGGGAGTAGGTTTAGTGAGATAAGGTAATAAGTGAAAAGATTAAGTAATAATTTGTGCCCTGAATTTGAACTTGTAACAGATAAAGCAACAGATAAAGCAAGAAGCATAGTTGTCTCCTTTAGAGAACACAAAGCAGGCAGGAAGAGAAAAGAGTCTGGGATCTGGTAGTTGTATGCCCATCAGGGTGGGTATGTACAGGCTGAGTATAGCCCTTTGGCCATCACTAAGTTGTGGAAAAATGAAGTTAGAGAAAAAAATATATAAGAGAAAAGAATTTCAGTAGGGTGACCTGAAGAGTCACTAAGGTTCACGTTCAAAATCAAGCAAAGCTGAAAAGGCAGCCTTTTTCCAGAAGCTTAAAGAGTAGCATTGCATATTATATCCACCTATTTCCATGTATGGTCCTGATGGAATTTCTGTAGGAACCACAAGCTTTCCATTTAAATTCTGATCCACAGAAGCCATTGATTTTCTGAAGATGGCAATAACAATCTCAGACCTCATAATGACCCATTCATGTAATATAAATCCCATTAACAATTTTAGCTGTCCACTTAAGACAAACTGAAGCATTTTTTCCACTGTTTTTTTTTAACATCTTTATTGGAGTGTAATTTCTTTACAATGGTGTGTTAGTTTCTGCTGTATAACAAAGTGAATCAGCTATATGTATACATATAACCCCATATCTCATCCCTCTTGTGTCTTCCTTCCACCCTCCCCTAAATGAATATTGTTTGCTTGTTTTCACTAATTCACTGGTAAATTTACTTGAAATGATCGATCCAGCTCTATAATTATGCAAAGCTAATGGATTTCTTGGACTAAGTCATTAAATAAGTATATTAGTTAATGTTCTTTTAGTGGCAAGCAAAGAAAGCTGACTGTCTTAGCTAAGACAAAAGATGAACCGTAATAGAAAGATATTGAAATAGTTTATGTCATCAAAGGAGCACTTGGGCAAACAAGACTTAAAAAGGTATTGAACCAGGACAGCTTTAAAATACTCATGGTCTTCTCCTCTGGATTATAGCAGAGGTAAGCAATTTTTTTTTTCCCCTCACAAAGAGCCAGATAGAAACATTTTAGGCTTTGTGGGCCATGCCGACTTTGTTATATTACTCAATGCTACCACTGCAGTGTGAAACCAGCCATACACAGTGCAGAAATGAATGAGCATGGCTGTGCTGCAATAAAACTTTATTTATATACACTGCAATATGAATGCCATAGAACTTTCATGTGCCATGAAATATTCTTCTTTTGACTTTTTTCTCCAACTGTTTAAAAAATGCAAAAAACATCCTTGCCTGCTGATCACACAGAAACAGGCAGCAGGCTGGATTGGCCTGTAGGCCTCACTCTTCCCACTTTTGCTCTAGAAGCCTGCAAGAATGCTCAAGGATTTTCAATCTCTCTCTGTGAAAGGTTTAAAATTCTGGAAAAGACAATCCGATTGCCTTTTTGAGTCAGTTTTCTACTTCTGGATCAAATGTTCTCTGCCAGACAGAAAGGGCCGTACAAGGCAGACCTGGTCTCTGGAAGTCTATCCTGGGGATATCAGGTGCAGTTTTCAGAAAAAAATTGGGCAGGGATTGTTTGGAGCTAAGCAACCCCTTCAACAAAAAAACCTGCTGCAGTAACATTGTTTTTATTTGTCTTCATACTATTAAGTAAATATATATATTTAGTAGATAGGAACTTTGTTAATCAGTGCATCCACAATTAAGCTTTGTTTTGTCTCTTTATCTTTTCTTGGCTTTGAGGTAAGAAAATAAGTTTCCCACGTGGGATGCTGAGCCTCCAAACATCAGTGCAGGCTTGCTTTGAGCTATTCCAAGCTCCATGAAATCTCAATCTAAAAACGTTTCAGAAGTTTAAAGAAAAAGTTTCAACAGCTTAGAGATGTTTAAAGCTACTGCCTACATGAAAATATTGAACTTGTGAAGAATGACACAGAGATCCTTCATAATCTGACCTCAACATACACAAATATTCTGCCACTTCCAGTATGCCCCATGTTTCTGCCTACTGTTCTCTAAACACGGCCTGTACCCAGCTTTGTGTCTTATAGCAAACTCCATCTAAAATACTTTTTTCTCCTTCATTTCCCTAAGAACTTCTGCTTGTCATTAATTAATCCACACAAAGTTAATTGTTTCACATCCTCTGTGCTTTTAAAACACTATGGTAATCTTTATTATAGATTTATCACATCCGCCCAACTTTTTATTTTCAAATATTGAAGTACAACTATTGGTTTAGACTTTTATTATTTGCTTCCCCTTGGGTCTTTCTGATCCATATGTATTTTGACTAAGTACAAGATGCTCTAAGTTCTACATTGTGTCATCAACACACCCTCTCACTCTCTCTTGATCTAAGTTACATAATAATAAAAATCATTATTGATGATACCTGGAATTATATTTGAACCACCTAAAATTAAGAAATATGTCATTTTTTCCCTGTCTACAGGCTTCAAGTTTAAAATAACTGTGGATAAATGACCTTATTTTTGTATAGCCTATTGTAGTAGGCATAATTCTAAAGTGGCCTCTAAGAGTTCAATCTCCTCATATACACATACATGTATTATTATATCCTTTTAAGTGGAGGTTGACCTGTGAATATGATGGACTATCACTCTCAGGATTATGTTACATGAAAAAAGACATTTTGCCAATGTAGTTAAGATCCCTAATTAGGTGACTCTGATTGAATAAAAAGGGATATTATCCTGGGTGGGCCTGACCTAATAAGGTGTGTCCTTTAAAAGGGAGAGATTTCAAAGAAGTGCTTTTGTGTTAGCCTTGAAGCAATGAATGGGTATAGCAAATGTGTCCAGAGCAACTAACTATATTCCCTTGGCAGGAAATAGATCCAGAAACAAAGCCAACCATTTTCTTATACAATTGTCCTCTATTAGTTTTTCAGTATTTGAAAGCACTATATATCCATATCCATTTACACACACAATGGAATATCATTCAGCCATTAAAAAAAGAGGGAAACCCTGGGAAACCCTGCCATTTATGACAACACAGATTAAATGGGAGGACATGGTGCTAAGTGAAATAAGCCAAACAGAGAGAGAAATACTGTATGATTTTCTTATATGTGGAATCTGAAGGAAAAAAAAAAGGTCATACTCATAGAAATAGAGAGTAGAATGGTGATTCCTAGAAGCTGGGGAGTGAGTGGTGGAAATTGGAAGATGCTGGTCAAGGGTAAACCTATAAGTTATAAGATAAATAAGTTCTAGGGATCTAATGTATAGCATGGAGACCACAGTTAATAATACTGTATTATATACTTGAAATTTGCTAAAAGTGTAGATCTTAAGTGTTATCACCACACACAAGTAACTATATGAGGTGACAGATGTATTACTTGATTGTGGTAATCGTTTCACAACATACTTGTATATCATATCAACATAGTATATGCTTTAAATATATACAATTTTATTTGCCGATTTTACCTCAGTAAAGCTGGGAGAAAAAGATGGAAGACAAAGCAAATTCCCATTTTTTAAGAGGGCCTATGAATGGGACCAGGTGGAAGAAAACAGATGGAGAGAAATTGTGCCCCAGGAGCTAATACACTAATAAATTACACCCAGGAGCTACAAGTGCATCTGATGTACAATTATTTAGCTGATGATGAGATTTTGGACTTTGAACTGATGATATTTAGCTTTGATTTTGGACTTTGAGTTGAAAATATAATGAGATTTAGACTTAGATGACAAGATTTTGGATTTTGAGCCAGTAGTGTGATAGAATGAGAGCCAGGAATTTTGACAAAAGAGATATTTTGCATTTGGGACGTATGTGTATCTTTGGGGGTCAGGAGGTCAGACTGAGGTAGCCAAAATTCTATAGAGCTCCCAAGATTCCTGCCACCTGATGTATATGTTTTGTATTATTGCCTTCCCTTGAGTATAGACAGAATCTGTGGATCTGTTGAAATACTGCTTTCATGATTAGGTGACATGGCAAAGGTAAAGGGATTTTCACATATAATTAAGGTCTCTAATTAGTTGATTTTGTGGGAGATTATCTTTGGTGAGGCTGACCTAATCAGGTGAATTTTTAAAAGAATAACTCTCTTACTGGCATAAAAGAAAGGAAATAACCATGTGGTAAAATGCCTAAGGAAGAGACCACAAGGATAGGTTCTGAGGGATGACTCAAGGAGCTGAGAGTGGTTCCTAACTGACAGCTAGAAAGAAAAGGGAATGTCAGACCTATAGGTGCAAGGAACAGAATTCTGACAATAACCACATGAGCTTGGAAGAGAACCCTAACCACAAAAGAGAAATGGAACACCAGCTGCCACTTTGATTTCAGCCTAGTGAGATCTGAGCAGAAGATTCAGCCAACTAGTACCTGAATTTCTGACTTGCAGAAACCGTGAGATAATAATGGATGTTGTATTAAACACATAAGTTTGTGAAAATCTGTTACACAGCAAAAGAAAGCTAATACAACTTTGTTAATAATTACTTGTCTCTGTTCCCAGATGCTAGGCTGGTGTGGTTGTTGATGGTATTTTATAATCTGTATCTAATTGTAAGTTTTACAAAGAAAATTTAGTACACATTTGCATAATTCCCTCACTAGTAAATTAAATACATTGTTTCCCTTACTCATTCCTTTATAAGAAAGCTCAAGTCTTCTATATTCATTGTCTATTCATTGTTTCTATCCTTGCACTGAAGTTAGTATTATTTTTCATTTTTTAAACATCTTTATTGGAGTATAATTGCTATACAATGGTGTGTTAGATTCTGCTGTATAACACAGTGAATCAGTTATACATATACATATGTGCCCATATCTCTTCCCTCTTGCATCTCCCTCCCTCCCAAACTCCCTATCCCACCCCTCTAGGTGGTCACAAAGAACCAAGCTGATCTCTCTCTGCTATGTGGCTGCTTCCCACTAGCTATCTATTTTAAGTTTGGTAGTGTATATATGTCCATGCCACAATCTCACTTTGTACCAGTTTACCCTTCCCCCTCCTCATAACCTCAAGTCCATTATCTAGTAGGTCTGCATCTTTATTCCCATCTTGCCCTAATTTCTTCATGACCATTTTTTTTTCAGATTCCATATATACCTGTTAGCATACGGTATTTGTTTTTCTCTTTCTGACTTACTGTATGACAGTCTCTAGGTCCATCCACCTCACTACAAATAACTCAGTCTTGTTTCTTTTTATGGATGAGTAATATTCCATTGTATATATGTGCCACATCTTCTTTATCCATTCATCTGTTGATGGACACTTTGGTAGCTTCCATGTCCTGGCTATTGCAAATAGAGCTGCAATGAACATTTTGGTACATGACTATTTTTGAATTATGGTTTTCTCAGGGGATATGCCCAGTAGTGGGATTTCTGGATCATATGGTAGTTCTATTTTTAGTTTTTTAAGGAATGTCCATACTGTTGTCCATAGTGGCTGTATTGATTTACATTCCCACCAACAGTGCAAGAGGGTTCCCCTTTCTCCACACCTTCTCCAGCATTTATTGTTTGTACATTTTTTGATGATGGCCATTCTGACTGCTGTGAGATAGTATCTCATTGTAGTTTTGATCTGAATTTCTCTAATGATTAATGATGTTGAGCATTCTTTCATGTGTTTGTTAGCATTCAGTACATCTTCTTTGGAGAAATGTCTATTTAGGTCTTCTGCCCATTTTTGGATTGGGTTCTTTGATTTTTTGATGTTGAGCTGCATGAGCTGCTCATAAATTTTGAAGATTATACTTTGTCAGTTGCTTCATTAAGAAATATTTTCTCTGATATTGCGGGTTGTCTTTTCTTATTGTTTATGGTTTCCTTTGCTGTATAAAAGCTTTTAAATTTCATTAGGTCCCATTTGTTTATTTTTGTTTTTATTTCCATTTCTCTAGGAGGTGGGTCAAAAAGGATCTTGCTGTGATTTATGTCATAGAGTGTTCTACCTATGTTTTCCTCTAAGAGTTTGATGGTGAATGGCCTTACCTTTAGGTCTTTAAACCATTCTGAGTTTCTTTTTGTGTGTGGTGTTAGGGAGTGTTCTAATTTCATTTTTTTACATGTAGCTGTCCAGTTTTCCCAGCACCATTATTGCAGAAGCTGTCTTTTCTCCACTGTATATCCTTCCCTCCTTTATCAAAGATAAGGTGACCATATGTGTGTGGGTTTATCTCTGGGCTTTCTATCCTGTTCCACTGATCTATATTTCTGTTTTTGTGCCAGTACCATACTGTCTTGATTACTGTAGCTTTTTAGTATAGTATGAAGTCAGGGAGCCTGATTCCTCCAGCTCCATTTTTTGTTCTCAAGATTGCTTTGGCTATTTGGGGCCTTTTGTGTTTCCATACAAATTGTGAAATTATTTGTTCTAGTTCTGTGAAAAATGCCAGTGGTAATTTGATAGGGATTGGATTGAATCTGTAGATTGCTTTGGGTAGTAGAGTCATTTTTACAATGTTGATTCTTCCAATCCAAGAACATGGTATATCTCTCCACCTATTTGTATCATGTTTAATTTCTTTCATCAGTGTCTTATAATTTTTTGCATACAAGTCTTTTGTCTCCTTAGGTAGGTTTATTCCTAGACATTTTATTCTTTTTGTTGCAATGGTAAATGGGAGTGTTCCTTAATTTCACTTTCAGATTTTTCATCATTAGTGTATAGGAATGCAAGAGATTTCTGTGCATTAATTTTGTATCCTGCTAATTTACCAAATTCATTGATTAGCTATAGCAGTTTTCTGGTAGCATCTTTAGGATTCTTTATGCATAGTATTATGTCATCTGTAAACAGTGACACCTTTACTTCTTTTTTTCTGAACTGGATTCCTTTTATTTCTTTTTCTTCTCTGATTGCTGTGGCTAAAACTTCCAAAACTATGTTGAATAAGAGTGGTAAGAGTGGGCAACCTTGTCTTGCTCCTGACCTTAGTGGAAATGGTTTCAGTTTTTCACCATTGAGGATGATGTTGGCTGTGGGTTTGTCACATACGGCCTTTATTTTGTTGAGGAAAGTTACCCCTATGCCTAGTTTCTGGAGGGTTTTTATCATAAATCAGTGTTGAATTATGTCAAAAGCTTTCTCTGCATCTACTGAGATGGTCATATGGTTTTTTTCATTCAATTTGTTAATATGGTGTATCACGTTGATTGATTTGCCTATATTGAAGAATCCTTGCATTCCTGGGATAAACCCAACTTGATCATGGTGTATGATCCTTTTAATGTGCTGTTGGATTCTGTTTGCTAGTATTTTGTTGAGGATTTTTGCATCTATGTTCATCAGTGACATTGGCCTGTAGCTTTCTTTCTTTGTGACATCTTTGTCTGCTTTTGGTATCAGAGTGATGATGGCCTCATAGAATGAGTTTGGGAGTGTTCCTCCCTGTGCTATATTTTGGAAGAGTTTGAGAAGGATAGGTGTTAGCTCTTCTGTAAATGTTTGATAGAATTCGCCTGTTAAGCCATCTGGTCCTGGGCTTTTTTTTTTTTTTTTTTTTTTGGAAGATTTTTAATCACAGTTTCAATTTCAGGGATTGTGATGATTGGTCTGTTTGTATTTTCTATTTCTTCCTGGTTCAGTGTTGGAAGGTTGTGCATTTCTAAGAATTTGTCATTTCTTCCAGGTTGTCCATTTTATTGGCATACAGTTGCTTGTAGTAATATCTCATGATCCTTTGTATTTCTGCAGTGTCAGTTGTTACTTCTTTTTCATTTCTAATTCTACTGATTTGAATCTTTGCCCTTTTTTTCTTGATGAGTCTGGCTAATGGTTTATCAATTTTTATCTTCTCAAAGAACCAGCTTTTAGTTTTATTGATCTTTGCTATCATTTCCTTCATTTCTTTCTCATTCATTTCTGATCTGATCTTTATGATTTCTTTCCTTCTGCTAACTTTGGTTTTTTTTGTTCTTCTTTCTCTAATTGTTTTAGGTGTAAGGTTAGGTTGTTTATTTGAGATGTTTCTTGTTTATTAAGGTAGGATTGTATTACTATAAACTTCCCTCTTAAAACTGCTTTTGCTGCATCCCATAGGTTTTGGGTCATCGTATTTTCAATGTCATTTGTTTCTACGTATTTTTAATTTCCTCTTTGATTTCTTCAGTGATCTCTTGGTTATTAAGTAGTGTGTTGTTTAGCCTCCATGTGTTTGTAGTTCTTACAGATTTTTTTTTCCTGTAATTGATATCTTGTCTCATAGAGCTGTGGTTGAAAAAGATACTTGATACAATTTCAATTTTCTTAAATTTACCAAGGCTTGATTTGTGACCCAAGATATGATCTATCCTGGAGAATGTTCCATGAGCAGTTGAGAAGAATGTGTATTCTGTTGTTTTTGGATGGAATGTCTTATAAATATCAATTAAGTCCATCTTGTTTATGTGTCATTTAAAGCTTCTGTTTCCTTTTTTATTTTCATTTGGATGATCTGTCCATTGGTGAAAGTGGTGTGTTAAAGTCCCCTACTATGATTTTGTTACTGTTGATTTCCCCTTTTATGGCTCTTAGTATTTGCCTTATGTATTGAGGTGCTCCTATGTTTGGTGCATAAATATTTACCATTGTTATTTCTTCTTCTTGGATGGAATGCTTGATCATTACGTAGTATTCTTCTTTGTCTCTTGTAATAGTCTTTCTTTAAAGTCTATTTTGTGTGATATGAGAATTGCTACCCCAGCTTTTTTTGATTTCCATGTGCACGGAATATCTTTTTCCATCCCCTCACTTTCAGTCTGTATGTGTCCCTAGGTCTGAAATGGGTCACTTTTAGACAGCATATATACAGGTGTTATTTTTGTATCCATTCAGCCAGTCTATGTCTTTTGGTTGGAGCATTTAATCCATTTTCATTTAAGGTAATTATCGATATGTATGTTCCTATTACCATTTTCTTAAATGTTTTGGGTTTATTATTGTAGGTCTTTTCCTTCTCTTGTGTTTCTTGCCTAGAGAAGTTCCTTTAGCATTTGTTGTAAAGCTGGTTTGGTTGTGCTGAATTCTCTTAGCTTTTGCTTGTTTGTAAAGGTTGTAATTTATCTGTCAAATTTGAATGAGATCCTTGCTGGGTAGAGTAATCTTGGTTGTAGGTTTTTCTCCTTTCTCACTTTAAATATGTCCTGCCACTCCCTCTGGCTTGCAGAGTTTCTGCTGAAAGATCAGCTGTTAACCTTATGGGTATTCTCTTATGTGTTATTTGTTGTTTTTCTCTTGCTGCTTTTAATATTTGTTGTTTGTATTTATTTTTGATAGTTTGATTAATATGTGTCTTGGTGTGTTTCTCCTTGGATTTACCCTGAATGGGACTATCTGTGCTTCATGGACTTGATTAACTATTTCCTTTCCCATATTAGGGAAGTTTTCATCTATAATCTCTTCAAATATTTTCTCAGTCCCTTTCTTTTTCTCTTCTTTTTCTGGGACCCCTATAATTCGAATGTTGGTGCGTTTAATGTTGTCCCAGAGGTCTCTGAGACTGTCCTCAGTTCTTTTCATTCTTTTTTCTTTCTTCTGCTCTGCCAAAGTTATTTCCACTATTTTATCTTCCAGGTTACTTATCTGTTCTTCTGCCTCAGTTATTCTGCCTTTGATCCCTTCTACAGAATTTTTTTTTTTTTTTTTTTTTTTTGCGGTATGCGGGCTTCTCACTGTTGTGGCCTCTCCGGTTGCGGAGCACTGGCTCCTGACGTGCAGGCTCAGTGGCCATGGGTCACAGGCCTAGGTGCTCTGCGGCACGTGGGATCTTCCCCGACCGGGGCACGAACCCGTGTCCCCTGCATTGGCAGGTGGACTCTCAACCACTGCGCCACCAGGGAAGCCCTACAGAATTTTTAATTTCATTTATTTTGTTGTTCATCATTGTTTGTTTGCTCTTTATTTCTTCTAGGTCCTTGTTAAACGTTTCTTGTATTTTCTCCATTCTATCTCCAAGATTTTGGATCATCTTTACTATCATTATTCTGAATTCTTTTTCAGGTAGTCTGTCTACTTCCTCTTCATTTGTTAGGTCTGGTGGGTTTTTGCCTTGCTCCTTTATCTGCTGTGTGTTTTTCTGTCTTCTCATTTTGCTTAACTTATTGTGTTTGGGGTCTCCATTTCACAGGCTGCAGGTTCGTAGTTCCTGTTGTTTTTGGTGTCTGACCCTAGCGGCTAAGTTTGGTTCATTGGGTTGTGTAGGCTTCCTGCTGGAGGGGACTAGTGCCTGTGTTCTATTGGCTGAGGCTGGATCTTGTCTTTCTGTTGGGCAGGTCCACATCTGGTGGTGTGTTTTGGGGTGTCTGTGGTCTTATTACGATTTTAGGCAGCCTCTGTGCTAATGGATGGGGTTTTGTTCCTGTCTTGCTAGTTGTTTGGCATAGGGTGTCTAGCAGTGTAGCTTACTGGTCATTGAGTGGATCTTGGTCTTGGCGTTACAATGGAGATCTCTGGAAGATTTTGCCATTTGTTATTATGTGGAGTTGAGAGTCTCTTGTGGGCCAGTGTCCTGAACTTGGCTCTCCCACCTCATAGGCACAGCCCTGTTGCCTGGCTGGAGCACCAAGAGCCTGTCCTCTACACGGCTCCTATTAAGAAGCTGTGGCTGTGATCTCTGCCTGGAGCAATGCCCGCCCACAGTCCACTCTAACCCATTGGTTACTGAACGCCACCATGCATTAGACTCAGCTGGAGAGCTTGCTGCTAGTGTTGCAGGTTCTCCTGCAGAGGCAGGGGGTGGCTTTGGCTCACTCTGTGGACAAGGACACTGGCAGCAGAAGTTCTGGTAAGTACTCCTTGGCATGAGCCCTCCCAGAGTCCCTTTCATTTGCTTTTTAGTTTTTTTCTTCCTTCACAATCTGATAAATGTTTATGCTTGCTTAACTGCTAATCCAAAAAAGAATTATTACAACTTTCATTTGAATATGAGACTACTGTATGTCCCTCTTGTACAGAGCAACTAACTATATTTTCTCAGCAGGAAAAAGATCCAGAAACACAGCCAACTCTGATTTCATTATACACCTGTCCTCTATTAGTTTTCTTCAGTATCTTGAAATCACTAACTGTGCCTGAGTTCATTTCACCAATTATTGCCTCAGCCAAGAAGCAGGATCTAATATCCTCAAGCTCCCATTTTTTAGGAATTTTTTTTATACCAAAACATCACAAAATTCAAATATATAAAAAAAACATTAGAAAATGAATCACAATGAATAAATATGTAAAATAGGATAAACTATACTGCAGTTATAAAGCATGTTTTCTGAAATTTTAAATAAAGCTATTCCTAAAATATCAATAGAATAATTTAAGTATATAAAGGGCATTTTTAAAAAAGAATTTTACATGATTTTCAAGAGAATAGGTAATTTGAATTTCTTTAAATATTAATAATGGATATTAGTGTAGTTATAGTTAAAAAAAAAAAAGAAACAATTTAAGAGTGAAAATACCTCCATAAAAGTAGAAAGAACAGAGTCCAGAATGGTAAACTTCAGTGTTGGTAAAACCTGGAATTTGTTTGTTTGTTTAAGGTGGCATGGATCAGATCATGACCTGAATGCAGAGTTCCAAACATTTTCTGACACGTACATGTGAGATTGTTGTGGTGAAGCCAGAAGGAGATGTTATTAAGGCTCATAATTCTTCCCATGTCAAGGAAGGATACTGGTGAACTCTATCAGTCATGGCAGTCTTGCTTTCCTAAGACAATCAAATGAGAGCTGTCTCATCCTTCCCTCTATGTACTAGGATTTTGAGTCTGATTATACTAGCCTTCACTTTGATCCTGGGTTTTAAGTCCTATTTTCAATCACAACATCTTGGATCTAGTCTCCTACTCCCATCCCAATCAGCATGGTACTACTGAGTGAAGTGCTGGTCTGACCTAAGATACTACTGGATGTGGTTTCTAGTCTCATTCCTTGGATATTGAAGGCAACCTAACTGGATCTCATGTCTGAATCTGAGCTGTTCCTGCAGCTGCCTGCTTTCTTGCCCCGATCTCAGTCCTTGCTCACTGCTTCCATGTTACTGACTTCTCTCTGTAACACTCACCCCACACACATTTTCTTTCATTGTCTCCATGTACCACTAACACAAGCGAAAAATTCTGATGAAATATATGGGGACTTAGGAAGAATTTTAAATAGTGAAAAAAATATTAGAACCAATTCCAAGCTTACCCCCTTGCCTTAGGTCAATTTTCCATGCAAGGTTTCTCCCACATAATTTTCCTTTTCTAGATAAGACTTCATATCCCTAATTTTATTTTAATACTGAACAATTAACTTTTTCAGTCTCTGTCTTCTGCATCCTGCTCTCAACCCACTTAATTGATTTCATAATACACTAATGAGTTTGACTTGCAGTGTGTAAAAAATTTTTCAGATCATGCCACAAAGCCTTCACCTATCACAACAAAAAAATATCAGTCAAGTGTTTTTCTCAAAATATCAAAGTCATCTGCCTCTGAAATGAATCCAGCTGCTGTATCTAGAATACAGAATTAGTAGATATTATATTATTAAAATATTAAAAATATTTTTTTCTTTCCCTTGGATTACTATTATTATTGAACTTGTTATTGTTACTGCTACTGTTGCAACTATTATCATGATTACTACCACAGCTCCTATCATTACCACTAATATTTAGCATTCATTATTACACCTGATTCCATATCAAAACTTAGGGCTCTGATTGTTCTAATGTTTTTAGAAATCTGTAATTAGCAACTGTAGTAGGCAGCCTCTAAAATGGTCCTAATGTTTCCCTGCTTCCTAGTATTTATGACCTTGTATAATCCCACCCCCACCTCCCCATTCAGTGGGCATTTAAAAGAGAGTGTGATCTACTTCTAAACATTAGAATAGGGCAAAAGAGAATGAATGTCACTTCCAAGGTAAGGTTACAAAAATACTCTAGTTTCTGTCTTGCTGGTCCTCTTTTGCTCTCTTACTTGCTGACTCTGATAGAATCCAGTTGACAGGTGAGTTAACTGATGGAGAGGGACCCATATGGGAAGGCACTGATGCTGACTTCCAGCCACAATCCACAAAGGCTTGATGCTCTCAGACCAGTGGACTACAAGGAACCAATCCCTGCCAACAACCCTGTGATTGAGTTTGGATGTGAATTATCCCCCAGGTGAATAATGAGATTATTACAACCCTAGCTTACACCTTATGTGCACCCATGGGAGAAATTCTGAGTAAGGAATCCAGTTACACAGTGTGTAGATTTCTGACCCATAGAAGCTCTGTTGTTTCAATCTACTATGGTTTGGGGTATTTTGTTATGCAGGAGTAGATAACCAATAAAGTACCATCCATAATTGAGTTTTATTTTCTCTTTTATGGCTCTATAACTCCCTATATTATCCCATCAATAGTACTATTCAGATACTATAGTAATTGCTTATTTATTTCTCTGCCTAACCTGCTAGACATTAAGCAAATTAGAAACTGCCCCAATCACTCCTGTGATCAGCTCTGTACCATATTCTGTCACTCTCCCCTCAGAGCCCTGCCAAGTATGACTTATTCAGTTAACGGACACCCAGTAAATATTACAAAAAGGATAAAGTCCTCTAATGTGTATCAGCTATAATAATAGTACTTTATTGACTCAGAAATGGGACAAAGTGCAAAGAGAAAGAAAGACTACCTTATTCCTATTTTAGAGACAGAGGAGAAAGTAAAAAAGTTAAAGAGAATGTTTTCCCACGTGCAGTGAAATGTGATCAAATAAAAGAGAGAGTATATAGTTTAATAAATCTCAAACAAACAAACAAAAACCAATTGAACCACATGGTTCAATTCAACTATTGGTAGTTAGCCCTCTTAAATGTTTTTTAAGACCACCACTCTGGTTTCTTATGTTCCAGATGTCCTGGTGAGGTTATGGTTATTCTCTTCTCAGTCCTGTCCTTTTAATCATCCCCACATTAGATTTTAGGAGTGATTCACAATGATGCAGAAAAAGGATTTTCGACCAATATGGTTTTCCCATACTGACACTCCAACCGCTTCCAGTGGAACCTGGCTAGCAGAGTATTTGAAGGTCTGTCAGCTTTCTTTCTAATGAAAACTCCCAGGAATAGGATCACTGGAGCTACTGAAAGTAGCAGCTCCCTGTTGCTTCTTGTGAAGACTTTCATTTCCTCCTCAATTCCTGATACTTTCACATCACTTTCTTCTTTCATTGCACATTTCAATATTGCTCTTTAAGCACTATTTAACAGTTGTCCCTGCAGCTTAAATCTAAGATTTTCAATCTCCTCTGTTACATATTCTGATTCTGTAGGATCTGTCTGTTTGACAAGTATCCAAGGTGATTCTTACCTGAAGGGAAGTTTCAAAATCACAAGAAGACAACTTAAAACTAGGTCCATGCTGAAACCATCTAGAAATAATAATGATTCTATGCAGTTGTCTCAAATAATTTATTCCAAGCCATTTAAACTTTGAACATCGTTAATTCTACACAATTTAAAAATATAGCTATCCCTTTCCCTAAAAGACTATATTTTAATAGTCACATAATTAAAATTCAACACATTTATTCCATAGGCACTCTAGCACTTTGGGGTACAGAAGAGTCAGACATAGGCCCTGTCCTTGAGGAGCTCAAAATCTACCAACACAGTTGAAAACAAGGTGAAAATGGAGATAAAATCCTGCAGTAAAAGGAAAATTAGAAGTATTAAGAATCTCATGCCAGGGTATGTGATCCAAACCACATGTAAGCCTGGTAATTATATCTAGATTTCTTAAAATCTAATGCAAAAAAATAAATAAATGAAACAAGTCATACACTTCCCATGGAAGGAGGGGGAAACTAAGGTCCTGTGGAGCTGATCTTTACTTCAACCTGGACATGGCAAGGAATTAAATTCATAGCTTTTTATTCTTATATGAAGAATATTAAATGACATATGTGCTATTTATAAATATAATGAAAGAAAGGGTCATTCCTGATGCCTTGACTCTTACCCAGGAAATAATGTCAGCCAGGAAGAAGAACCGTGGTTGGGAGGAAGGGGATGGTAAAGAGACAGTTATATACTGAAGAGTGGGATCTGTTTTAAAGGTACTTGCAAGTTGTGTGTCTATAATTCAGCCAAAGAAACATACTTACTACATACTAATAACCTTGTCAATAATAGAAGTTGATATGAGCAGAAGATCAGAGGTTTTACTTTGTGTCTGACCCTGAATTTTCAAAAGCAACTCTGACATTATCTTTAACCATATATTTTGCCAAGTGACATATAATTATCATTATAGCATTAGGATATGCCACTGTCTCCATTTAAAATTTAGGGAATATGGATTACTTTTGGTGTATAATTCTTTGAGCATATCAATAAAATGTGCACTGACTTCCAGGATGTAGCTATGCCCTTCACACAGTGTCATTATAGAGACCTTATTTCAGAACTAAATGAAGATTCAGTGGTGACTCCCTACCAATGGTTTATAAAACCTAAATCTTGGAGTTGCAGAGGTACAGTATTCCCATAGAGTACTTGATGCAAAATGGATTGGAATCTGCTATGGTCTTACATCTCCTTGACAGTTAATTTTGTGCCTTATTCGCCAAGGTAGCATTTTGTGTAAAGCCGTTCACCATCAATGTTACAAACCCTAATGAAGTGTTTTACCTCCTGCCAGATTTCAGTGGAGAAGGCTTTCAAATGCATTTCCATTTATACATGCCTGTTTTTACCCTCAGTGAACAATGAAATTCTACTGAATAATGTGCTTTATTTTCTATTTCCTTTCTTTGGGAATGTGTGTTGAAAGACAGAAAGTAGATTCGTGTTGTAAATGCAGAGAGAGAAGAAATTAAGTCATAAAAAATTGGGTAGGCTTTCCTCAATGTAGATCTATTGTTATAAATAAGAGATGTGTAGAAGTCTGTCAACTTTGGAATTTTGATCTCCATGCCATTGGTTTCAGTTTTCTATCAGTGGTAAGAAGGCAAGGGTTCTACTTTCTTTTTTTGCTAGACCTCAAAAACAGTACCTACAAACCTGTAGCTTCAGTATTTTAGAGAGCTCATTCCCTTTCTGGCTCAGTGCCATTAAGAACAGTAAAGTTCAGACACCAGAGGAAAAGTGTTAAATATGATAAAATTTTTAAAGAAGATAAATTATGCCAAATAAATAAA
Source organism: Kogia breviceps (assembly GCF_026419965.1). Lineage (NCBI taxonomy): Eukaryota > Metazoa > Chordata > Mammalia > Artiodactyla > Physeteridae > Kogia > Kogia breviceps. The sequence continues at coordinate 45,198,726 of NC_081317.1, read as the reverse complement.
GTTATAAAAATAACAGAAAAAAATAAAGCCACTTGCTTTGCTTTCAGACTACTCAGCACAACTTGTTATAATAATTATAAATTTACATCTAATCACATTGGAAGATGAGCTTTGGTAACCAGACAACAAAAGCTCAACAGTTATATACTTGGCTTCTATCTTTCAATATTTTTAAAGTAAAATACAAGGTAACTTGATTGATCATGAATATGAATTTGATTTAAACTACCATATTGAGTCACTGGATTTATAATTGTTTTACCACCCGATGATAGGAACCTTTAAAACCATGCTAATAATAATAAACCACAGCTTTTAGCATTTATTCATTTTTATAATTATCAGTATCATTTGAAAACTTACTAAGGGAGGCATATATCTTTGGCTTCTTTTGCTGCAAGTACTATCAAGATGCAACCAAAAAAAATGCTGAACGCAGATTTCAAAGTAATTGGTGTAATATTATACCCTTGGTTTTCAAAGGTAATAATAACAATAATAGCTCTATACTCTATGCCAGGTGCGGTCCTAATTGCTTCTTCTGTTTAACTTTATTGTACATTCTCATGATATCATGATACAGATGAATAAACTAAGCCCTAGAGAATGAAAGAAACATACCCAAGGACCCCAACACTGTACATCCAGTTAAAAATACAATCTGGGATTTGAATCCAGACAGCTTGGTCCCAACATCAGGTTTTTAAGTGCTATCATCTACCATCTCTCTTGCTCTCTCAAATCCATACCTAAGGTCCATTACTAAGGTTTCTGTAGCCAAGGCAAGAAGGAGTAAAAAACCCTATACACTGGGAGCTACTGAAGCACTATTAGTTAGGATTATTAGACTGCCTTTGTAGCAAAGATGAATGAGTAAAAGAAAAAAAAAAGAATTATTTTTAATATTTGTGCAGGCACAGAAAAGTGTGAAAACACAGCAAAATTTTAAAAAATTAGATATATAGGCCATTTATTGCCATAATCTGTGAGAAATTTTATCAACTACAGAAAATGGAGCTGAACACATGTGGACTTCATAGCACAGGACTGGTGTAGAACAAGGAAGAGGGGGAATATAATATTCACATGGACAATTTGCTGTGAATTCTTAATTATTTAGTCTGGGCTCTTTTTGTCATTAGATATTGTCAGCACAGTGTCTAGTCCTCTAAGATTTTAGGGCCTATAAAATAATTTAAAACAGAAGAGAGTATCAATAATTGAAAACAGAAGAGAGTATCACCTATAAATTACAAAATAAAAGTGCAAAGTTCCAAAAAATACACAACTAAAATATTTGTATAACATTACATCACATGAATGAATTGCAATTGAACTGAACTTGTAAGATATATCTATACAACAAGTACATGAGCTATATTTATGTGTGGAGTAAGTAGGAAGAGTACCAGAGTGACCTATGGATTCCTGGAGGCATCCTTGCATTGAATAAACCCTTGCCAGGTTCTCAGATCCTGATTCTGCCACCCCTAGATCCTCACATTCAGTCCTACTGAACTCCTGTCCTGCAGGCTCAGTGTCACTGGTTCCCAGGCCAAATGGGACTCACAAAGCAGAAACAAAGGCAACCTGAGGCTCCCCAAAAGTTGAGAGTAATATTAAATTATTCTGGCATGGGGTGGGAGTGGAGCAATGGTACAGGTAAATGCTGGGTCTTATGCTGTTCCCCAGATCCAAAAGTCCTATTTTTATTTCTTATCCTGAGACAGGAAGGTGAATGGTAGGGCAAAACCATTAAAAGAATGACATAACCATTAAGAAGAACAGAATATCACAAAAAACAGTTAGAACCTACTAGGCCCAAGATGGTGGAAGAGTCATTCAACTTCCAGCAGACCTTGAGCCTCATTATACACCCATTGTAATACATTAGCATATGCTAAACGACACACCCACGGGTGCCATGACAGTTCTGAGGCCAACCATAAAAGGCCAAAAAGTGGACGGTGCCCCAATTCCTGGAAATCCCCACACCCTCTCCGAGATATTTAGAATATTCTTCCCATTCGTCAGCTTATGAAATTACCTAGCTCATAAAAACCATTCCCACACCTCAGGGCCCCTCTCACTTTCTGAGATGGACTGCATTCTGTCTGTGGCATGTGTATCTCTCTGAATAAACCTGCTTTCACTTTACTATGGCTCCCTCTTGAATTCTTTCCTGTGTGAAGCCAAGGACCCTCACTTGGTGGCCTGTCCCAGGGACTCACTTGAGACCCGGGACATGACTATCCTCTCATGTCCCATTTTTCCTACAACAATCCTTGGCCACATCTATAAGTCTAGTACTTAGCACTGGATTTCAACTATGGTTCCCAATTGAATTTCTTTTTTACTGATGAGTCCTCAGTAATGCAGATTCTCTGAAATGCTTATTCCTAATATACTGTGAACTGTTGTGCTCCAAGTCCCACACTGTGTCCCAATCTGTAGTCAGGGTGAAACTTCTTTGGCAATCCCTTTCTAAGTTACTATTTGGATGGCCTATCTACCACCACAATATCATTCCTCTTACTTGACCTCTTTTACCTCCTATAGATTCAGAACATGGCCCCCGAAGCTCTGTTACACCCGGGCTATAGCAATCCACAGATCACTCTAAAGTTCAGCTGCTGGTTTTTGGATCTCTGGAGATCACCATTCATCTAACCCCTGAGGGGAGAGGATGGTCATCCCTATCCAGCTGAATCTCTGTTCAGTCAGGCTCAAATGTGTTCCTAGGATAATAGCAGATCCCAAGCTTTACCTATTGCTGGGCATAAGACCGTAAATAAAAAGCATGATTCACTGACACTTCCCAAGAGTAGATGAACTGAACTCTCTTCTATGTTTTGAGACATGTCTTCTGCCTATTCTCCTTTATACCACATTTTGGGAGCACATCAGTCACTCTGCTCCTTGAAGTGAGAGGCATATTCTTCTAATATTCTTACTAATTTCTTGAGAACAAATTTTGAACACTGATATCTAAGGCTTTTTTAAAAAATGGGTAACATGTTACTGTATAAAGTAATTTTTAAAATGTTCATTAAAGTTAATTAGGCTTGGAATTCTAGAATGACTTCCTAGATCAATACATAGTGATTATAAAAAAAAAAAAGGAGACAAGAAACAACATTTTAAAACCTTTGAAGCTCTGAGTTACCATAGTTGTGGATGGTATAAGGAATACTGTGGTAAAGGAATTTCAAGAGAAAAATAACTCATTAGCTCATAGTAGGGGTGAAGTACGGGCCTTGGATGGAGAAAATACTTCTTATATACCTTCTTAACTTAATTCCCTTGCCCCTTTCCATTTCTTACATGTGATCATTAGATAATATACCCTTTTTAATCACAGAAGGGCAGAAGGTAGCTTGATTGATTGGTGTAAGGTAGCTTAGAGGGTTGTGGTTTTAGGTAGAAAAGATTCAAATAGTCTAAACACACAGAAAACTGGATACTTTATTATTTAGCTTTCCATTTTGGCTTAGGATATAAGTCAAAATGAGTAGGTAATAAAATTGGATACAGTGCCTACGCCCTGCAGAGTGTGGTTAGTTTAGGGTGCAAATGGAAGTACAGTTATAAGAACATTGACCTGAGGGCCTATTTTCTACCCCCTGGTGTTCTTTTCTGGTTTCTTTAAAGTACAAAATATTAGACTTCCCTGGTGGCGCAGTGGTTAAGAATCCGCCTGCCAATGCAGGGGACATGGGTTCGAGCCCTGGTACGGGAAGATCCCACATGCTGCAGAGCAACTAAGCTGGTGCACCACAACTACTGAGGCTGTGCTCTAGAGCCATTGAGCCACAACTACTGAATCTGCATGCCACAACTACTGAAGCCAGTGTGCCTAGAGCTGGTGCTCCACAACAAGAGAAGCCACCGCAGTGAGAAGCCCATGCACCGCAATAAAAAGTAACCCCTGCTCGCTGCGACTAGAGAAAGCTGGTGCACAGCACCAAAGCCCCAATGTAGCCAAAAATACATAAATAAATAAATTTTTTAAAAAAGCACAAAATATTATCAGTGGATATTGATATGAGGTATGCTGGCCTCCAGTGTTTTATTTTACTTAATTTTATTTTATTTATTTATTTTTATTTATTTTGTCTGAGTTGGGACTTTGTTGCTATGTGCTGGCTTTTTCTAGGTGTGGTGATTGCGGGCTACTCTTCCTTGCAGTGTGCGGGCTTCTCACTGCAGTAGCTTCTCTTGTTGCAGAGCACAGGCTCTAGGTGCGTGGGCTTCAGTAGTTGTGGCATGCGGGCTCAGTAGTTGTGGTTCATGGGCTGTAGATCTCAGGCTCAGAAGTTGTGGTGCACGGGCTTAGTTGCTACGTGGCATGTGGGATCTTCCCGGACCAGGGCTTGAACCTGTGTCTCCTGCACTGGCAGGCAGATTCTTAACCAATGCACCACCAGTGAAGTCCCAGCCTCCAGTATTTTATACATCAGCACAGAGGATATTGCTGAGATGTGACCTACTGTGACAACTATGTCCTACATAAATGCATCTAGACTGTTTTCCACATCTTTTTATGTTCCCAGAGAACTGGGTCGATCTTATGAGGTTTTGACTCTCGTGTGTATATATGTTATATAAACTCCAAGGCCTGCAAAAATCTGTAAGTATACTTATATATTTTTTCAAGGTAGTATTATTTTCAAAAATCAAAAAAAGCCTTTTCTTATAAATAATAGCAGAAACATTTCTTTTGCACAGTTCTGAGATAAAAAATTTCAAATAAGTTCAGAAGAAACAGAAGAAGCTAATCAGAAGAGAAACAAATAAGTAAACAAACAAATAAATACAACCACAATAGAATTTTCTCTATGCATTAACATCATGTGGCAATTTAAGCATTTCATATGAGAAAAGTAGTATCTGTTATTTGTGATAAACATTTCCAGTTTCTTTGGGGGGCAATTGCTTTTTGCAATTACGTTCTTTGTTAACACCATAGAAAATAAAGACTTCAGGAACAAAAAAGAAAAAGGGAACTATTGCATGTATATTATAAATTTATGAAATGCTTTATATACATCTTTAAGATAATTTTTGTAAAGCAACTTTTGAAACACATTTTTCAAATACTACTTTGAGTAATTGTGTATCACTTTAAAGTTTTATTTGCCATACTTCTAAAACAGTCTCTAAATATTTGCAAGTCTAAAAACAATGTATAACAGTATCTATTATTAGCCACATTTTGGAGACAAAGCACTTAACCAGAATTTTATACTGAGGAGTAGAATTGTCAGCAAAATAGATTATTCTAACTTTTCTTCATTTTTAAAAATAAGCAAATGTCACTCTGCCTTTCTCTCTAGCTTGTCTTTTTTCTTTTAGCCTCTTTTTCCATTTTTTTTCTTTCTTTACAAGATTGGCAGAAAATGTAGTGAAGGAAGAGACAGAGACCTGGAGACCTTTTAGAAAGAAAATTGGCAATAACTACTAAAACAAATACACTTTTTATAACTTGCTGAAGTCAATAATTAAGCAAAAACTCTCAAAAACTCAAATGGAGTTTTTAAGTCATGTATGTTCTGAGGGGAGAGAGATTTCAGTATTTTGGATGTTAAATTTCTTAAATGGGAAGCTTTTATTTTTTCTTTCTTTTCATTCTTTTTTGAAATTTCCACTAAAGTGCTATTGTTGATATTTAGGACATATTCCCAATTATTTGTTTCTGGCCTAATGTGGCATTTAGTGACACTCACAGTACTTATTAATAGGCAGAACCAATGCTGCATTCTCTAGTGAATAGATAAATGATATTTTAAATACATGGATGGCCTGCTAATTTGGAGAGAGATGGAAGAAGAGGGGAATTTTACTACAAAGAGAGAAGAGTAATTAACAATGAATACTGGGAAAGAAGTTAGAGGAAGTAATGATAGAGAAAAAAGAGAAAAAAAAAGATAAGATACAGGACAAACAATATTAAGGAAGTGAGCCAGGGCTTGGATAAAAAGAAGGCAGAGGATCCTATTGTTTTTGTTCAAAAGCTCACAGAAAGGTGGTGGTGTTCTCATTGCCCCGGTCTTTTGTAAGATAGTACAGTTGGCCTTCACACAGCAGCAGGGTTAGGGGCACCTACCCACCATGCAGTGAAAAATCTACATATAATTTATACTTGGCCCTCTATGTACTGCAGTTTCACATCCTCAGATTCAACCAACCACAGATTCAACCAATCTCAAATCGTGTAATACTGTAGTATTTATTACTGAAAAAAAATTTTTGTAACTATTCCTGAACTTTTGCTAATTTTAGTTTGCATCACTAAAAAACAATTTGGTCATTTAAAGAAAACTTTAAAGGAATAATTTGGAATTTAAAAGCAAATATGTTGTCTACAGCCATACCACCTGAACATGCCCAAACTTGTCTAAAAGCAAATATGTTGAGGACCCAGTATCTTTATATACAAATGTATGTCAAATATTTAGAAAGGAATGTGGAAGATAGCAACAAAAAAAAACTTAAGAAAATCCAGTACTATGCGACGTTTACTAAGAAGGCAGAAAACTCTGTACATTTCTATATGACCTGTAAATCTATCATTATTTTAAAATAAAATTAAAAACAGAAGTAAACAGGGTAGATCCACATTTTCTTAATGCACAATTGGACTTGAAGGTGAGAGAACTCACCAGTAATGTATGCCAAGTTCACAGTGTTTATGATAGATATTTATACAAGAACAGTTTAAGCTGCTACACCTGCCACATAGACAAGAAGGCTTCAACTGTTGCAGAGAAATTACAAGAAAGCTAGTCAGAAGAACTTCTATTCATTTAAAAAGGAATTCAACTCAAAGAGAAAAATTCCTAGGTCTATGAATATTTCCAATAAGTTTTGGAAAACTCATTAAGGGCTGTGGTCAAGGTTAGGATGTGAAAACACTAGAAAATTCTCCTTCCATACAACTAAGTAATGATAGTTAAAATTAAAATATTCAAATAAATTGTAATGCTATAAAGTAAAACAACACAGCCTCAACAAAAATAAAGTTTTCCATGGACTATAAATGTACAGAAGTAACCTAAAGATGGAGTGACAGGGCACTTGGGTAGTAGAAATTGAAAAACTTATGAGAGGCAGAGGTCTGAATCAAGACTGACTACTTGAACAAAGAAGGCTGAAAATAAGTGGGAAATGCTGCCCAGGGCTAGAGCTGACATCAGTCAGTGTACTTGTGGTTGTAGGAGAAATCACTGCAGACAGAGCTTGAGTCAAGTCACCCTCTCATTGAATAACTAGAGCTGGAATAACAACAATAATACTACTGTGAGACAGACACTTTTAGCCACTGATAGAACACTTGAGTCTGCACTAGGAGTCCACTGAGAGTGCCCACAAAGCCTATGAAGAGGAAACTGTTAATGCAAAGATTGAGGGGAAGATTGCATGAGAAAATCTTCCCACAGAATTAGACCCTATGAATTAAGTTTCCAAACTTACTGAGAAAAACTATGAAAGGCACCAACATTACAGAGCAATTGTGGTACATAACAATCTCTACAATGTCTTTAAAATCAATTATCTCTGTAAACTGTAAAACGAGAGAATAATTCTCCAAAGAACAAAATAAGACATTAACAGCAGACATAGGTTTACAACGCTTAGACAGAGACCATATATTGTTTAATAGTAGATCAGGCTTTTACATTTGTAAATAACCATATAGGTGCTTATATAATATCCTTGATTTTGCCTCTTGACCCATAGTCTAAAATATATTTTTATATGACTGCTTAGAGAAAAATTTTGCCAAACCTTGGTAAAATAGAATAATAAAGCATATGTGACTTTGGTCAATTTAGAGGAGAAAATCATCAAATCTCTTGTTGAGTTAAATTTCCACCAGTTTCCAACAGACTGATTAATCCAGGTGTTCTAAGTAAGCACAATCTGTAATTCATCCCCAAGTGTCCGCATGAAGGAATTCTGTTACTTAAAATATGTTTAAAAAGTGGATCAGTTCCAAATTTCGATTGTACCAGCAATTTTGTTTTAGGCAGAGACTATACAAATTCCTCCAGAAGCAAGGTAAACACCTACTCTCTCATTTGATACAAAGCGTAAGTACTTGGCAGGTTCAGGTGATCAACACTGCTAACACAGATGTCATAGATCTTGACTTCGTGGAGCTTATTGATTCTGTTTTACTTGGCATACATCAACAGGTCAGCATAGTCTAGGCCTATCAGGCCACTACACTTGGTGGCCATATAACTGGTTAATGGTTAATACTCTCAAACTTTTCAGTGTAAAATGCTGGCTTGAAGAATTTAATAAGCATTATTTCTAAATGAAAAGCCTCAAGTCTATTTTAAATATTTCTAACAGTAGCATCTGGATAAATATACAATTTGCTACATCTGCAAATTAAACCAAAGCTGAGGAATATAATACAGAACCACACTGTGGCTGTTTAAACTTGAATTTAAAATTAATAAATTTAAGAAAATTAAAAATTCAGTTTCTCATTTGTATTAGCCATATTTCAAATGCTCAATAGCCACATGTAGTGGTTACCATTTTGTACAGCACAGACTTAGAAGATTACCATCATGGCAAAAATGTGTACTAGACAGGGCAGTTATAGAAGATAAACTAAGATTCAGACTGAACTTAATCACATCTAGAAGCAGGGGTAAAGAACCAGCTGAATAAAAACTTGTTGACTTGGCTGATAAAATCCATCTGACTTTGGGTGTGATATAGTGAGTACAGTTGTGAATATATTTAGTTTGAGTACTTTTGGTAAAAAACTATGTGGAGATGATTAATAAACAAGCAGAAAAAAAGTGTGATGCTAAAATTTCTGAGGTCAAAGACAGAAATAAATATTTGGTGGTTATTAACTTCTAGGTTTTAGCTGAAATTGTGAAATGGTTTTACTTAGGACTGGAGTAGAAAAGAAAAAGCATAGGTCATGGATAGACCTTTGAGGGACACTGTGTCAGTCACTAATCTTTGTTACTAACAACAGAAAGCACTGCAACTAGTTTAAGAAGAAAAGAAATTAAGAAATTAAACTCAAAGAATATAGGTGACTTCTAGTGATTCAGGCTTAGAGACTAGGCAGCCAAAAGCTTCCTGACTATATCACGGGAATGGACAAGCAAAAACCCTAACACTTCAACCGGCATCACTGGCACCGGCCATGGACGAGGATCTCCTTGCCTTTTGCTTGTAGGCTGGACGCTTCCACCTTCATCCTCACCCAGCCTTGTTCCTCACTTCCCAGTTAAGTCTCATATAGATGCACTTGACTGGCAGAGCCTAATTTCCATGTCTATCCTCTCTTAGCTTCAAGGCCAAGACAGGGTTTTCTGACTTCTTCCTTAGGGATGCACAACTCTTATTGTATGAAATGTACCAAAACATGGGATGTATTTTTAAAATCAGCCAGAAATCTTGACTGAAGTTCAAGATAATATGGGTATGTACATGTATACCCTTGGTAAAGGAAGAATGAACAACTAATATATTAAAAAACTTTAGAATCAAGAAAGCCAGGGGACAAAGGAGTTTTAGAAATGAAGGGTGAGTTGCCATGTCAAATGCAGTAGCAGGACAATTGAAGAAACAACTATTTAAAATTTAATTTTGTAAAGGATGAACTAGTTGATGTTTAGTGATGAGCTCTGTGGGAGAAAATGACAATGTTATATAAAAATTATTTCTGAGAAAAAAACTCATTTCACTTGTTTTGTTGGGTTACTGGATTAATGAACCATCTACTTTGTGGTGGTGGCACATTACATGAATTATCTAATTGCATCTCCACTTCAAACCATATTAACTCCCTTTGTATAGATAAAGCAAAACTGAAGTTCAGAGACATTAAATAATTTGCCCAAGGTAACAAAACTGGTAGGTACTAGAGCTGGGCATCGAAGGAGAATACACTAACTCCAATGCTCATTATCTTTCCATTATGTTTTGCTGCCTAATATTATTAGACTTTGACCTCAGCAGGCTGTATGATGAGTATAAAACTATCTGAAAGAGCAAAAAAAAAGAAAAAAAAATGGTCTAGACGTTAAAATAAGTTAATTGACAGATGAATGAACAACCAATTTTCAGAGAGTATTAATCAAGTAATATCAATTAATAAGAGATGACTCAAGATAAACTATTTGGTTCTCTGCATATATTGCTGTGTTTTTACAATAATAAAATTGAAAATTTGGGAGATAGCATGCTTAATCCTGTTATTGTTTTTATTTTTATGTCTCATATACTTCTAATTATGCTATTCTCCTTTATTGTACTTTCTGTTTCTGTTGTGTTGACTTAAATCATGGCTTTGGTTTAATTCCTAGTTGCATCATTCAACTACAAGTTAATTGACAGCCTATTGATTCAATCAGTGAATAATTATTTACTACCTACCATGTGTCAGGCCTTTTGCTGGGTGCTGGGAATATAATTAATGAGCAAGGTAGTTATAGACTCTGGCTTCATGAAGTTTGGGTTTCTAAAGTACTGTTTTCTCATCTATAAGATGGAAATTGTACTCTACACTTAAAATTGTACTGTGAATGAATGAGCAGATGCATCTAAAAAGATAGCACAGTGGTGACTACCTTATTTATTTATTAACTCACTAATTTATTTACCACATTATAACCATCGTTTCTGTGTGCTTATGTTTTATCTTGGTAATTTCTTCTAAGTAAGCTGCTCTAAGTACCTGGAGTTCTGTTCCTGAATCTCAGATTGTTCTAACTCTTGTGACTAAATATTCCTCACAATCTACTGGCCTAGCACTCTGGTTATGCTGTGCCTGGGCTGCCCCATCAACTAGATCTACTCATGTTGGGTGCATTTTCTCTTTACCCTTTGATGAACTTCTTTGAAGGACTAGTATGTCTTCCTCTGACCTAACAATAAATTCTTCTGAATCCTTTCATCTTCTGCCTCCACAAATGCCCCATTTAAAAAAAAATATTTTTAACATCTTTATTGGAGTATAATTGCTTTACAATGGTGTGTTAATTTCTGCTGTATGACAAGGTGATTCAGCTATACATATACATATATCTCCATATCCTCTCCCTCTTGCGCCTCCTGTCCACCCTCCCTATCCCACCCCTCTTGGTGGTCACAAAGCACCGAGCTGGTCTCCGTGTGCTATGCAGGCGCTTCCCGTTAGCTATCTATTTTACATTTGGTAGTGTATATATGTCAATGCTACTCTCTCACTTCATATCAGCTTACACTTCCCCCTCTCCGTGTCCTCAAGTCTATTCTCTACATCTGCATCTTTATTCCACTCCTGCCCCTAGGTTTATCAGAAACTTTTTTGTTTTTACATTCCATATATATGTGTTAGCATATGGTATTTCTTTTTCTCTTTCTGACTTACTTCACTCTGTATGACAGAATCTAGGTCCATCCACCTCACTACAAATAGCTCAATTTCATTTCTTTTTATGGATGAGTAACATCCCATTGTATATATGTGCCACATCTTTCTTTATCCATCCATTTGTTGATGGACACTTGGGTGGCTTCCATGTCCTGGCTATTGTAAACAGTGCTGCAATGAACACTGTGGTACATGACTCTTTTAGAGTTATGGTTTTCTCAGGGTATATGCCCAGCAGTGGGATTGCTGGGTAATATGATAGTTCTATTTTTAGCTTTTTGGGGAACCTCTATACTGTTCTCTGTAGTGGCTGTATCAATTTACATTCCCACTAACAGTGCAAGCAGGTTCCCTTTTCTCCACACCCTCTCCAGCATTTATTGTTTGTAGATTTTTTGATGATGGCCATTCTGACTGCTGTGAGGTGATACCTCATTGTGGTTTTGAGTTGCATTTTGCTAATAATTAGTGATGCTGAGCATTCTTTCATGTGTTTCTTGGCAATCTCTCTATCTTTTTTTGGAGAAATGTCTATTTAGGTCTTCTGCCCATTTTTGGATTGGGTTGTTTGTTTTATTGATATTGAGCTGCATGAACTGCTTGTATATTTTGGAGATAAAGCCTTTGTTAGTTACTTCATTTGCAAATATTTTCTCTCATTCTGAGGGCTGTCTTTTCATCTTGTTTATAGTTTCCTTTGCTGTGCAAAAGCTTTTAAGTTTCATTAGGTCCCATTTGTTTATTTTTGTTTTTATTTCCATTTCTCTAGGACGTGCATCAAAAAGGATCTTGCTGTGATTTATATCATAGAGTGCTCTGCCTAATTTTTCCTCTAAGAGTTTTATACTGTCTGACCTTATGTTTAGGTCTTTAATCCATTTTGAATATATTTTTGAGTATAGTGTTAGGAAGTATTCTATTTTCATTCTTTAACATGTAGTTGTCCAGTTTTCCCAGCACCATTTATTGAAGAGGCTGTCTTTTCTCCACTGTATATTCTTGCTTGCTTTATCAAAAATAAGGTGACCATATGTGTGTGGGTTTATCTCTGGGCTTTCTATCCTGTTCCATCAATCTATATTTCTATTTTTGTGCCAGTGCCATACTGTCTTGATTACTGTAGCTTTGTAGTATAGTCTGAAGCCAGGGAGCCTGATTCCTCCAGCTCCGTTTTTCATTCTCAAGATTGCTTTGGCTATTTGGGGTCTTTTGTTTTTCAATACAAATTGTGAAATTTTTTGTTCTAGTTGTGTAAAAAATGCCAGTGGTAGTTTGATAGGGATTGTATTGAACCTGTAGATTGTTTTGGGTAGTATAGTCATTTTCACAATACTGACTCTTCCAATCCAAGAATATGGCATATCTCTCCATATGGTTGTATCATCTTTAATTTCTTTCATCAGTGTCTTAGTTTTCTGAGCACAGGTCTTTTACCTCCTTAGGTAAGTTTATTTCAAGGTATTTTATTCTTTTTGTTCCTATGGTAAATAGGACTGTTTCCTTAATTTCTCTTTCATATTTTTCATCATTAGTGTATAAGAATGCAAGAGACTTATGAACATTAATTTTGTATCCTGCTACTTTACCAAAATCACTGATTAGCTCTAGTAGTTTTCTGGTGGCATCCTTAGGATTCTCTATGTATAGTATCCTTCCATTTGCAAACAGTGACAGTTTTACTTCTTTTCTGATTTGGACTCCTTTTCCTTCTCTGATTGCTGTGGCTAAAACTGCCAAAACTATGTTGAATAATAGTGGTGAAAATGGACCACCTTGTCTTGTTCATGATCTTAGAGGAAATGGTTTCATTTTTCACCACTGAGAAAGATGTTGGCTGTGGGTTTGTCATATATGGCCTTTATTATGTTGATGTAAGTTCCCACTATGCCTCCTTTATGGAGGGTATTTTTCATAAATGGGTGCTGAGTTCTGTCAAAACTTTTTCTGCATCTATTGAGATGATCATATGGATTTTATCCTTCAATTTGTTAATATGGTGTATCACATTGATTGATTTGCATATATTGAGGAATCCTTTCATTCCTGGGATAAACCCCACTTGATCATGATGTATGATCATTTTAATGTGCTGTTGGATTCTGTTTGCTAGTATTTTGTTGAGGATTTTTGCACCTATGTTCATCAGTGATATTGGTCTGTAGTTTTCTTTCTTTGTGACGTCTTTGTCTGGTTTTGGTATCAGGGTGATGGTGGCCTCATAGAATGAGTTGGCGAGTGTTCCTCCCTCCACCATATTTTGGAAGAGTTTGAGAAAGACAAGTGTTAGCTCTTATATAAATGTTGATATAATTCACCTGTGAAGCCATGTGGTCCTGGGCTTTTGTTTGTTGGAAGATTTTTAATCACATTCTCCATTTCAGTGCTTGTGATTGGTCTGTTCGTATTTTCTCTTTCTTCCTGGTTCAGTCTTAGAAGATTGTGCTTTTCTAAGTATTTGTCCATTTCTTCCAGGTTGTCCCTTTTATTGGCATATAGTTGCTTGTAGTAATCTCTCATGATCCCTTGTATTTCTGCAGTGTCAGTTGTTACTTTGTCTTTTTTCATTTCTAATGCTGTTGATTTGAGTCTTCTCCCTTTTTTTTCTCAATGAGTTTGGCTAATTGTTTAGCAATTTTGTTTATCTTCTCAAAGAACAAGCTTTTAGTTTTACTGATCTCTCTATTGTTTCCTTCATTGCTTTTTCATTTCTTTCTGATCTGATCTTTCTGTTTCCTTTCCCTCTGCTAACTTTGGGGAATTTTTTGTTCTTCTCTCTCTAATTGCTTTAGGTACAAGTTTAGGTTGTTTTCCTGAGATTTTGTTTCTTATTGTAGGATTGTATTGCTATAAACTTCCCTCTTAGAACTCCTTTTACTGCATCCCATAGGTTTTGAATCGTCATGTTTTCATTGTCATTTGTTTTGAGGTATTTTTTTATTTCCTCTTTGATTTCTTCACTGAACTCTTGGTTATTTAGTATCATATTGTTTAGCCTCCATGTGTTTGTATTTTTTACAGTTGTTTTCCTGTAATTGATATCTAGTCTCATAGAGCTGTGGTTGGAAAAGATAATTGATATGATTTCAATTTTCTTAAATTTTCCAAGGCTTGATTTATGACCCAAGATATGATCCATCCTGGAGAATGTTCCATGAGCATTTGAGAAGAAAGTGTATTCTGTTGTTTTGGGATGGAATGTTCTACAAATATCAATTAATTTCATCTGGTCTAATGTGTCATTTAAAGCTTGTGTTTCCTTATTTATTTTCATTTTGGCTGATCTGTCTATTGGTGAAAGTAGGGTGTTAAAGTCCCCTCTTATGATTGTGTTACTGTTGATTTCTCCTTTCATGGCTATTAGTATTTGCCTTATGTATTGAGGTGCTCCTTTGGTGGGTGCAAAAAATATTTATAATTATATCTTCTTCTTGGATTGATCCCTTGATCATTATGTAGTGACCTTTTCTCTTGTAATAGTCTTTATTTTAAATCTATTTTGTCTGATATGAGAATTGCTATTCCAGCTTTGTTTTGATTTCCATTTGCATGTAATATCTTTTTCCATGCCCTCAATTTCAGTCTGTATGTGTCCCTAGGTCTGAAGTGGATCTCTTGTAGACAGCATATATACAGGTGCTGTTTTTGTATCCATTCAGCCAGTCTGTGTCTTTTGGTTTCAGCATTTAATCCATTTACATTTAAGGTAATTATCAATATGTATGTTCCTATTGCCATTTTCTTAAAATTTTTTAACATCTTTATTGGAGTATAATTGCTTTACAATGGTGTGTTAGTTTCTGCTTTATAACAAAGTGAATCAGCTATACATATACATATATCCCCATTTCCCCTCCCTCTTTCTTTTCCCTCCCACCCTCCCTTTCCCACCCCTCTAGGTGGTCACAGAGCACTGAGCTGATCTCCCTGTGCTAAGTGGCTGCTTCCCACTAGCTATCTATTTTACATTTGGGAGTGTGTATATGTCCATGCCACTCTCTCACTTCATCCCAGCTTACCCTTCCCCATCTCCATGTCCTCAAGTCCATTCTCTACATCTGCATCTTTATTCTTGTCCTGCTCCTAGGTTATTCAGAACCATTTGTTTTTCTTTAGATTCCATATATGTGTTAATATTTGGTATTTTTTTTCTCTTTCTGACTTACTTCACTCTGTATGACAGACTCTAGGTCTATCCACCTCATTACAAATAACTCCATTTCATTTCTTTTTATGTCTTTCCCACTCTTGTGTTTCCTGCCTAGAGAAGTTCCTTTAGCATTTGTCATAATGCTGGTTTGGTTGCGTTGAATTCTTTTAAGTTTTGCTTGTCTGTAAATGTTTTAGTTTCTCCATTGAATCTGAATGAGATCTTTGCTGGGGAGAGTAATTATGGTTGTAGGTTTTTCCCTTTCATCACTTTCAATATGTCCTGACACTCCCTTCTGGTTTGCAGAGTTTCGCTGAAAGATCAGCTGTTAACCTTATGGTGATTCCCCTGTATATTATTTGTTGCTTTCTCCTTGCTGCTTTTAATTTTTTAAAATTTTTGATAGTTTGATTAATATGTGTCTTGGCATGTTTCTCCTTGGATTTATCTTGTATGGGACTCTCTGCACTTCCTGGATTTGATTGACTATTTCCTTTCCCATATTAGGGAAGTTTTCAACTATGATCTCTTCAAATATTTTCTCAGACCCTTTCTTTTCCTCTTCTTCTTCTGGGGCCCTTATAATTCCCACGTTGGTGCATTTAATGGTGTCCCAGAGGTCTCTGAGACTGTCCTCAATTCTTTGCATTCTTTTATCTTTATTCTGCTCTGCAGCAATTATTTTCACCATTTTATATTCCAGGTCAGTTATCCATTCTTCTTCCTCAGTTATTCTGCTACTGATTTCTTCTAGAGAATTTTTAATTTCAATTATTGTGTTGTTCATCATGGTTTGTTTGCTCTTTAGTTCTTCTAGGTCCTTGTTAAATGTTTCTTGTTTTTTCTCCATTCTATTTCCAAGATTTTGGATCATCTTTACTATCATTATTCTGAATTATTTTTCAGGTAGACTGCCTATTTCCTCTTCATTTGTTTGGTCTGGTGGGTTTTTACCTTACCCCTTCATCTCCAGCATATTTATCTGTCTTCTTATCTGTTTAACTTACTGTGTTTGGGGGGTCTCCTTTTCACAGGCTACAGTTTCATATTTTGCACTGTTTTTGGTGTCTGCTCCCAGTAAGTGAGGTTGGTTCAGTGGCCTGTGTAGGCTTCCTGGTGGAGGGGAGTGGTGCCTGTGTTCTGGTGGGTGGGGCTGGATCTTGTCTTTCTGGGGTCAAGGCCACATCTGATGGTGTGTTTTGTGGTGTCTGTGAATTTAGTTTGATTTTAGGCAGACTCTCTGCTAATGGGTGTGTTTGTTTTCCTCTCTTGCTAGTTGTTTTGCAAGGGGTGTCCAGAAGTGGAGTTTGCTGGCTGTTGGATGGAGCCTGGTCTTAGTGTTGAGATGGAGGTATGTGGGAGAGCTCTTGCTGATTGTATTACATGTGGCTGGGAGGTCTTTGTTGGTCCAATGTCCTGGACTCAGCTCTCCCACCTCGGAGGCTCAGGCCTGACACCCAGCCAGAACACCAAGACCCTACCAGCCACACAGCTCAGAAGAAAAGGAAGAAATAAAAAAAGGAAAAAAATAATAAAGTAATAAAATAATATTTTAAAAAATTAAAAATAAAAAAGAAGATAGCAACCAAACCAATAAAAAAAATCAAACAATGATCAGAAGCACTAAATATTAAAGTAAGATAAACATAGAAATCAGTAACAAATCAGTCACAGAAAGAAAACCCCAAGTCTATAGTTACTCCCAAAGAAGTCCACCACCTCAATTTTGGGAACATTCATTGTCTATTCAGTTATTCCTTGGATGCAGAGTTCATTAAATTGATTGTGTGGATTTAATCCACTGCTCCTGAGGCTGCACAGAGAAATATCCTTTTCTCTTTGTTTGCACAGCTCCTGGGGTTCCGCTTTGGTTTTGGCACTGCCCTGCATGTAGTTGCCCTCAGGCATCTGTTTCCTGCACAGACAGGATGGGGTTGAAGCAGAGGCTGACTTCAGCTCTCTTGCTCACTCAGGCTGGGGAGACGGAGGGGTAAGGTAGTCATAATTGCAATGTAGTTTGAGCCTGCAGTGGCAGGCTGGTGTGACGCTGCAACATCCTGAGGCATGTGCTGTGTTTTCATGGGGAAGTTGTCCATGGATCTTGGGACTCTGGCAGTGGTGTGCTGCACAGGCTCTCTGGGGGGGAGGTGGGTAGTGACCTGTGCTTGCACACAGGATTCTTGGTGGCAGTGACAGCAGTGTTAGCATTTCATGCCCACCTCTGGGGTCTGAGCCGATAGCCACAGCTCACGCACTTCTCTGGAGCTTGCTTAAGTGGTGCTCTGCCTTCTATGGGCACACAGGGTAGGAATCCCCTCTCCTCGCACACCCTGAAACAATGGTCCCTTGTCTCTCTGGCAGGTCCAGACTTTTTCCCAGACTCCTTCCCAGATAATTGTGGTGCACTGGCCCATTTCAGGCTGTCTTCACACAGCCAACCCCAGTCCCCTCCCTGTGATCTGATCTCTGAAGCCCCAGCCTCAGCTCCCAGCCCCCACCCGTCCCAGCAGGTGAGCAGATAAGCATCTGAGATTGGTGAGTGATTGTTGGCACCAATCCTCTGTGCAGGAATCTCTCCACTTTGCGCTCTGCACTCCTGTTGCTTCGCTCTCCTCCACAGCTCTGAAGCTTCCATCCTTCCCACTCCCCCATCCCCACCAGTGAAGGGGCTCCCTAGTGTGTGGAGACTTTCTTCCTTCACAGCTTTCTCCCAGAGGTGCAGGTGCCATCCATATTCTTTTGCCCCTGTTCTTTCTTTTTTCTTTTGCCCTACCCAGGAACATGGGGATTTTCTTGCCTTTTTGGAAGTCTGAGGTCTTCTGCCAGTGTTCAGTAGGTGTTCTGCAAGAGTTGTTCCACATGTAGATGTGTTTTTGATGTATTTGTGGGGAGGAAGGTGATCTCGACATCTTACTCCTCTGCTACATTGAAGTTCTCCCCAAGTGCCCTATTTTTTTCCTGTTGGATCTACTCCAGAGGTTCACAAATTTTCAAGTACACAGAACTTGAAATTCACCTAGGGAGCTACTTGAATTGCATTTTTTCACCACCACCTTGAATTGCTAGATTCTGATTGTTGGAAGACATTCTTATTAAAGAACAAGCCTTAACTTGAGAGATTCAAGACTTAGATGATCTATAGCTTAAGAGGTATGGCAGAAAGTAAGTTCTGTTGAGTGTTTACCATGTGTAATAGACATTTTAGTTGATATTTTATATGTTTTGGTTTATTTAATGCCTAGAAAAACTGTGAGTTTGAATACTATTATTGCAATTATGTAGATATGGTTATTATAGGCTGAAATGTGTCCCTCTAAAATTATTATATTGAAGCCCTAGCCCCCAATCCTTCTAAATGTAAGTGTATTTGGAGATAGAGCCTTTAAAGAAGTGATTAACTTAAAATGAGGCCATTAGGGTGAGTCCGAATCCAATCTAACTATTGTCCTTATAAAAAGAGGAAATTTGGACATTAGGATGCACACACAGAGAGAAGAGGACATAACAAGAAGGTGGCCATCCACAAGCCAAGGAGATGGACCTCAGAAGAAACCAAACCTCTTGACACCTTAATCTTGGACTTCTAGCTCCAACACCAGAAAGAAAAAAGTCTATGGTTTAAGCCAGACTGCTTATGGAAGTCCAAGCAAAATACTACATATGGTAAATAAAGTTCTGAGTATATGTACTTTGCCCAAGGTCAATCAATTAAAAAAACAAACAAACAAGTGGGAATGTGATTCAAACACAAATCATTTAATCTAAGTAAATGCTTCTTTACATTATGCTATGTTGGCTCACATAAACAGTGGCAGTAATATCATCAGGTTATTAAATGTAACACTTTGCTAACATTGATTTTTAAGATATTCCCAAGGGAGATCATGACATTTCCCATATAGAGTTGCATATGTGGTGGTTGAGTAAGGGTGAAAGGACTAACAAAACGGTCCACCTTTCAAAGTTCACTCCTATATTACTAGTCTATTGTTCAATGTTTCCCTCTAATATCTGCTAGGCATACAGACATCCTCAGTTTTTCCAACTGATGGGGTGACTTGTCAGTGAATAAAGAGAGATGCTGATTTTCAACTGCTATTATTTCTTATCTTTAATTCATTAGAATGCAAAGAGTAAGACTGATATATTTTCTGTTATGTGTGCTGTAACTTTCACCTGCCAGTTTTCAATCATCATGAACAGTCAATCAGTCCACAGCCTAAGTTGAAAACTGATTACCAACAGGCAATTTTTTATTATCTCTCATCTAACCTTTACTATGTAAGAAAAACTCAACTCTGATTTCACATTTTTTTGCAATGTGTTTTGGGCTTGTAGAAACGTCCTTGAGCTTTGCCTATTTTTGTGGGTATCAGCATTTTCAGAGACATGATTCACAGAGGATAGAATCACTTTTAAGAGTGTGAAATTCCGAGTCCACAGCCTCAATAAGACAAAAGTGAAGAAAAGGAATAAGGGAAAATCTCTTGTATCTATAATTAATTTCAAAATGCAAATTAAAAATAACTCAGAATTTGTATCAGGTAATTACATAAGCTTGCATTTTGCTATTCAAGTTAGTAATCAAAATAATGAAGGTGAAATCTTCTATTAGAAAATAATACATCCTTCAAATTGAGACAGTGAACTGCACCCAACTGCAAAAATAAAATGTCCTAATGAAGTTAAGTTGAGATTAATTGCTTTCATATATTCATTTTTAATGAAGAGTAACAATTGACTCGACAGGCTAATTATTATAACATCCTGGGTCCATAGTATGTAATAAGAGTTATAATGTACCAGTCAATCAAAATCTTTCACTTCTGTTATTGTGCTTGAAATCCTCAAGTTTCTTTGTTTGTCATATTAACTAGATGACATATGGAAATTACTGAAGGTGTTATCCTCAAGAGAGAACAGAAGCATGAAATATTCTGCTCATATTTCTACTGAAATTGATGTTGTGAAATGGCTTCGGGTACATTGAGCATAAATTCTTTCCAATTTTATAATAATTAGTATATTACTGTGGGACATATCGAAATGGAAATTTTGATAAGATTCACTAAAGCTTAGTGCATTCTATTGTTAGACAGTATAGGTTCTTGTACAATGGAGGGAGATTAGATAAACTTTACAATATAACCCCCTAATGAAAGGTATGTTGGAAGATACTATGATATGTAGAAGTTATTCCTGATGTTGCTAGATTGTTTTAACAAAAATTTTCAGTAGCTCTGTGTTCTCTCTATATAAAGTAGAGAAGGCATATTTTCTGAGGAATTTAATTTTTTAAGAGCTTATATTTAAAATGTATTACCTGAATGTGTGTGATTCTTCCTTCTACTGCAATTCAATCTTTCTGATGTACTTGCCCAATCACGTTTGTATAGTACCCTCACATTTATATTGAGAGACTCTGCCATAAAAACACACAAAGAAAACTACAGTGAAAAGGAGGAATGTGAAGCAATTAGTCCAGAAGTCCAGAAGCACATGAAAGGATGGAAATTGAAAATCCTGTTTAGCAATGCAGTGTGGGTGAGAATTCAAGAACAGTTTTCAAGATGTCATTGAGGTACTACTATGATAAAACAGTGCTGATGTACTTATAAGAGGTGTCTGTGAATCATACTTGATGGGAAGAAGTTGAATTTTGTGCTTCATCTAATCTAAGATACCATCAATTATAAGAGTACCACTACCATACTGACTGACTCAACACTTTCTTATCATTCAGAAATTTTATAATTACTTGAAGAGCTTTTTATAGATATTCTAATAAAGATAGTCATTATATATCTCTCTTGGTTAGATGTCTATAGGATAAAAGAAAAATTGATCACATGATTCCTAAAATTTATTCCCAACTCTAGTTTTCTGAAATATTCTTTGACTTGATGTAAGAAATGTCAATATATTCTTCACAGTGTTGTCCCCTGGGTCACCAAGAGAATTGATAATGCAGCATTTTTAAGTGATGACTATTGTCTTTGTTATTTTCTCCTAAGTTGCTGGCAATTATTTGTATGTTGATGCTGTTGCTTTGCTCTCTTCACTAAGATATGTCAACAGGTTATCAAATAGCAACCAAAACTCCTATACCTCCCACACTTTTTTGGACTGAAACATGGAGGAGTTGCATTTGGTTTCTCCAATGATCAGGAACAGTAGCCAAGTTCATGCATGCACAGAGCATAACCACATCCCAATATCACCAGACCAACAGTGAACATAATATGCTATCAAATATTAAGATGCAGCTCAATTTCAGACATTAAAATGTGAAAAACAATGTCACTTAAAGTTGAAGAGTATAATACGCTCCACCAGGGTTATTCCATTCTTCTAAACACTTCTAAAACACATTCTAATTCTAGAAACAACTAAGGAATAGAATTTCTGTAATTATTCAATTTTTCTTACTCAAAATAAGGAAATGAGAAAAGATGGGCTCTGTCATGGGACACCAGATAAGATGCCACTTACTGTAGCTCACAGAGTTCCAGTCATTAGTTTTTGTCAAAGTAGGGCCCTTTCAATGGAAATCCAGATCCAATACAGTACTTGAAAATGATCACATCATATTATTGGATGGTGGTACATGCATATCTACTAAATTATTAAAGCAAACTCTTCAAATAAGAACAAGGATAATGGATTGGCTTGATTCTGATCACATATCCCTAATCTCTTTTCGTTAGGCTGCTGTTAAAAATACACTAGCTATGAATAAATAAATAAATATCTCAGGCCTGATCTACCTCAATGTCTTAAAAATTTGCCTATCTTTGATTTTCTTGTATACATTTCAGGGGATAACAGATACACTTTGCAATATAATGTCTTATTGCAAGGTCTTTACTACATTAAATATAAAATGCATTGCTTTGCTCCTGTTCTTGATTCAGTTGTTTCTTCTGATCTCAGGACTACCTTAACTCTACTTATTTTCCACTCTCTCTCTTATAATGCTTCATCTCTTCCCCTCAGTCTTTTTTTTCCCCCTTAAACTTTACATCTGTTTCCCTAATGTATTTCATCTTCGTCCACTTTTCCCTGGAGAACTGGTCTCAGTCTATCCAGTCCTCCAAGCCAATGATTTCTAGACAATTTCTAGACTCTAACCTTCTATCAGTAAAATAATTGTATGTGGAGGTATAATCTGTGGGTGTGTATATGTGTGTAATACTCTACTAATTTTTACTAATTGTTTTTTAGCCCAAATTCTCATGTCTGATTAGGTCATAGTTGACAAACTTTTTACTTCATAATATTACTGATAGCATAGTTGGAAACAGGAGTAAAGCTGTCAATCCTGCTCTTGTATTATTATTTGCTTATACTTGTATCAGTTTAGTTTTTAATCTATATGTCTTTAAATGAATATTTTAAAACAGTTTTTGTGATGGTAAATGTAGTTAAAATTAGCATAGTCTATAAGTCCTCTTAACTTAGGCTATATAAATTGCAATGTCCCAATAAACTAAAAGAACTAAAGAGTGAGTATAAGCCTCAGAAGCCCTGAATTGTAGATTTCTCTTCCTTTATTCAGATTGCCTCTCATGTGTTGACATATTTGACATAGGGTTGCTTGAAAATTAATTGAGTCAAGCCTTTCACTAATTATAAATGAAACTTAATTTCTTTAATACATATAGATATTGGTATATAGAAGTTGTTATTGTGTTTTCTTTCCTAATTTTAATGAGTCATCTCACATATTCCCTAGAGTGCACAGATTCCTCTTGGAGGTCACTGCTCTGAAATAACACTTTGACCTCTTTGTCACAAGGTCATGACTCCAATGCTTGCATCTTTATTCCATTCTTCTGGTTGTGCTGACCTCTGCCTACACAAACTTTACTGGTTGGGAAAAATCTAGTTTCCTGCAAAGAGCAGACCAAAAAGCAATAAAAGAAATTTTATGTCCACATAGCTTTCTTGTCTCTGGTTTTGAAAATGTTGTCCCTCAGGTACAGAGCATGGGAAAAAATGAACATACATCAAAATATGCCAACTTGTTTTGAAATCTTGCAATTGCTGATGAAAACTATTCACCTTTACCTCTTTCTTAACTACTATGAATAAATTACATAGGCACATTTCTCCTTTTTCTCCGTTTTTCTTTCTTACTGAGAGATGAAAAATATTGATGAATATAGGTTAAATAACTCCTTTTTTGCTTTCTTTTATTGCCTCGCAATTTTTGAACCTAAGTACCACTTATTACCACATATTTCCAAAATAATTCTGGCTTTCCTGTTTTGATGAGAAACGGGTCAATTCTCAAAATGTGGTTAATATTGACTACTCCCTGTGACACATAAGTTAAGGACTAGAAATAAAAAAAAATATATGCTCATAATATCCTCAGGGACTCAGGGTCTAGTGAACAAGACAAATGCACACATATACAATTCTAATAAAATCTTTTATGCATATCCTGTGTATAAGAATACAAGCAAGGGATAATTAATTCTGCTTAAAAAGAAGAGAAGGGAGTTTGGTCTTAAATGATGAATGGCCATTTGAAACTTTATAGGAAGAAGGAAAGCTAGAAAAAATACATGGAGTGTTAAAAAAAATGCTTGGCTCATCCACGAGAGGGCAGACAGCAGAAGCAAGAAGAACTACAATCCTGCAGCCTGTGGAACAAAAGCCACATTCACAGAAAGATAGACAAGATGAAAAGGCAGAGGGCTATATACCAGATGAAGGAACAAGATAAAACCCCAGAAAAACAACTAAATGAAGTGGAGATAGGCAACCTTCCAGAAAAAGAATTCAGAATAATGATAGTGAAGATGATCCAGGACCTCAGAAAAAGAATAGTGGCAAAGATCGAGAAGATGCAAGAAATGTTTAACAAAGACCTACAAGAATTAAAGAACAAACAAACAGAGATGAATAATACAATAATGGAAATGAAAACTACGCTAGAAGGAATCAATAGCAGAATAACTGAGGCAGAAGAATGGATAAGTGACCTCGAAGACAGAATGGTGGAATTCAGTGCTGCAGAACAGAGTAAAGAAAAAAGAATGAAAAGAAATGAAGACAGCTGAATAGACCTCTGGGACAACATTAAATGCATTTAACAACATTTGCATTATAGGGGTCCCAGAAGGAGAAGAGAAAGGACCAGAGAAAATATTTGAAGAGATTATAGTCGAAAACTTCCCTAACATGAGAAAAGAAATAGCAACCTAAGTCCAGGAAGTGCAGCGAGTCCCATACAGGATAAACAGAAGGAGAAACACACCTTGGCATGTTTGATAGCAATCAAATTGGCAAAAATTAAAGACAAAGAAAAATATTGAAAGCAGCAAGGGAAAAATAACAAATAACATACAAGGGAACTCCCATAAGGTTAACAGCTGACTTCTCAGCAGAAACTCCACAAGCCAGAAGGGAGTGGCATGATATATTTAAAGTGATGAAAGGGAAGAACCTACAACCAAGATTACTCTACCCAGCAAGGATCTCATTCAGATTCGATGGAGAAATCAAAAGCTTTATAAACAAGCAAAAACTAAGAGAATTCAGCACCACCAAACAAGCTCTACAACAATTTTTTTTTTTTTTTTTTGCAATACGCAGGCCTCTCACTGTTGTGGCCTCTCCCATTGTGGAGCACAGGCTCTGGACACGCAGGCTCAGCAGCCATGGCTCACGAGAGCAGCTGCTCTGTGGCATGTGGGATCTTCTCAGACCGGGGCACAAACATGTATCCCCTGCATTGGCAGGTGGACTCTCAACCACTGTGCCACCAGGGAAGCCCTACAACAAATGTTAAAGGAACTTCTCTAAGTGAGAAACACAAGAGAAGAAAAGAACCTACAAAAACAAACCCAAAACAATTAAGAAAATGGTCATAGGAACATATATATTGATACTTACCTTAAACGTGAATGGATTAAATGCTCTAACCAAAAGACACAGGCTTGCTGAATGGATACATAAACAAGACCTATATATATGCTGTCTACAAGACACCCACTTAAGACCTAGGGACACATACAGACTGAAAGTGAGGGCATGGAAAAAGATATTGCATGCAAATGGAAATCAAAAGAAAGCTGGAGTAGCTATACTCATATCAGATAAAATAGAATTTAAAATAAAGAATGTTACAAGAGACAAGGAATGACACTACATAATGATCAAAGGATCAATCCAAGAAGAAAATATGACAATTATAAATATATATGCACCCAACATAGGAGCACCTCAATACATAATGCAACTGCTAACAGCTATAAAAAAGAAAATCAAGAGTAACACAATAATAGTGGGGGACTTTAAAACCTCACTTACACCAATGGACCAATCATCCAAAATGACAATAAATAAGGAAACAGAAGCTGTAAATGACACAATAGACCAGATAGATTTAATTGATATTTATAGACATTCCATCCAAAAACAGCAGATTCCACTTTCTTCTCAAGTGTGCACGGAACATTCTCCAGGATACATCACATCTTGGGTCACAAATCAAGCCTTGCTAAATTTAAGAAAATTGAAATCATATCAAGCATCTTTTCTGACCACAATGCTATGAGATTAGAAATCAATTACAGGGAAAAAAACATTAAAAACACAAACACATGGAGGCTAAACAATACGTTACTAAATAAACAAGAGATCACTGATGAAATCAAAGAGGAAATCAACATATACCTAGAGACAAATGACAATGAGAACATGATGATCCAAAAATCTATGGGATGCAGCAAAATTAGTTCTAAGTGGGAAGTTTATAGCTATACAAGAAACAAGAAAAATCTCAAGTAAACAATCTAACCTTACACCTAAAGGAACTAGAGAAAGAAGAACAAACAAAACCCAAAGTTAGCAGAAGGAAAGAAATCATAAAGATCAGAGCAGAAATAAATGAGATAGAAACAAAGAAAACAACAGCAAAGATCAATAAAACTAAAAGCTGGTTCTTTGAGAAGATAAACAAAATTGATAAACCATTAGCCAGACTCATCAAGAAAAAGAGGGAGAAGACTCAAATCAATAAATTTAGAAATGAAAAAGAAGTTACAACAGACACCGCAGAAATACAAAGCATCCTAAGAGACTACTACAAGCAACTGTATGCCAATAAAATGAACAACCTGGAACAAATGCACAAATTCTTAGAAAGGTATAACCTTCCAAGACTGAACCAGGAAGAAACAGAAAATATGAACAGACCAATCACAAGTAATGAAATTGAAACTGTGATTAAAACTTTTCCAACAAACTAAAGTCCAGGATCAGATGGCTTCACAGGTGAACTCTATCAAACATTTAGAGAAGAGCTAACACACATCCTTCTCAAACTCTTCCAAAAAATTTGCAGAGGAAGGAACACTCCCAAACTCATTCTATGAGGTCACCATCACCCTGATACCAAAACCAGACAAAGATACTACAAAAAAAGAAAATTACAGGCCAATATCACTGATGAATATAGGTGCAAAAATCCTCAACGAAATACTAGTAAACAGAATTCAACAACACCTTAAAAGAGTGATACACCACGATCAAGTGGGATTTATCCCAGGGATGTAAGGACTCTTCAATATATGCAAATCAATCAACGTGATACACCATATTAACAAATTGAAGAATAAAAACCATATGATCATCTGAATAGATGCAGAAAAAGCTTTTGACAAAATTCAACACTGATTTATGATAAAATCTCTCCATAAAGTGGGCATAGAGGGAATCTATCTCAACATAATAAAGGCCATGTATGACAGACCCACAGCAAACATCATTCTCAATAGTGAAAAACTGAAAGCATTTCCTCTAAGATCAGGAACAAGACAAGGATGTCCACTCTTGCCACTATTATTCAACATAGTTTTGGAAGTCCTAGCCAAGGCAATCAGAGAAGAAAAATAAATAAAAGGAATACAAATTGGAAAAGAAGTAAAACTGTCACTGTTTGCAGATGACATGATACTATACATAGAGAATCCTAAAGATGCCACCAGGAAACTACTAGAGCTAATCAATGCATTTGGTAAAGTTGCAGGATACAAAATTAATGCACAGAAACCTCTTGCATTCCTATACACTAATGATGAAAAATCTGAGAGTGAAATTAAGAAAACACTCCCATTTACCACTGCAACAAAAAGAATAAAATATCTAGGAATAAACCTACCTAAGGAGACAAAAGACCTGTATGCAGAAAATTATAAGACACTCGGGCATAGAGGGAACCTACCTCAACATAATAAGGACCATAAATGACAAACCCATAGCAAACATCCTGCTCACTGGTGAAAAACTGAAACCATTTCCTCTAAGATCAGGAACAAGACAAGGATGTCCACTCTCACCACTATTATTCAACATAGTTTTGGAAGTCCTAACCATGGCAATCAGAGAAGGAAAAGAAATAAAAGGAATACAAATTGGAAAAGAAGTAAAACTGTCACTGTTTGCAGATGACAGGATACTATACATAGAGAATCCTAAGAATGCCACCAGAAAACTGCTAGAGCTAATCAATGAATTTGGTAAAGTTGCAGGATACAAAATTAATGCACAGAAATCTCTTGCATTCCTATACACTAATGATGAAAAATCTGAAAGAGAAATTATGGAAACACTCCCATGTACCATTGCAACAAAAAGAAGAAAATACCTAGGAATAAACCTACCTAGCGAGACAAAATACCTGTATGCAGAAAACTATAAGGCACTGATGAAAGAAATGAAAGATGATACCAACAGATGGAGAGAGATACCATATTCTTGGATTAGAAGAATCAATATTGTGAAAATGACTCTACTACCCAAGGCAAACTACAGATTCAATGCAATTCCTATCAAATTACCAATTGCATTTTTTTAAAAAGAACTAGAACAAATCATCTTAAAATTTGTATGGAGACACAAAAGACCCTGAATAACCAAAGCAATCTTGAGGGAAAAAAACGGAGCTGGAGGAATGAGACTCCCTGACTTCAGACTATACTACAAAGCTACAGTAATCTAGACAATATGGTACTGGCACAAAAACAGAAACATAGATCAATGGAACAAGATAAAAAGCCCAGAGATAAATTCACGCACCTATGGTCAACTAATCTATGACAAAGGAGGCAAAGATATACAATGGAGAAAAGAAAGTCTCTTCAATAAGTGGTTCTGTGAAAACTGGAGAGTTACATGTAAAAGAATGAAATTAGAACACTCCCTAACACCATACACAAAAATAAACTCAAAATGGATTCAAGACCTAAATGTAAGATTGGACACTATAAAACTCTTAGAGGAAAAGATAGGAAGAACGCTCTTTGACATAAGTCACAGTAAGATCTTTTCCGATCCACCTCCTAGAGTAATGGAAATAAAAACAAAAATAAACAAATGGGACCTCCCTCAAATGAAACTTCAAAGGTTTTGCACAGCAAAGGAAACCATAAACAAGATGAAAAGACAACCCTCAGAATGGGAGAAAATATTTGAAAAGGAATCAGTGGAGAAAGGATTAATCTCCAAAATATATAAACAGCTCATGGAGCTCAATATTAAAAAAAAAAAACAACAAACAACCCATTCCAATAATGGGCAGAAGACCTAAATAGACATTTGTCCAAAGAAGACATACAGATGGCCAAGAAGCACATGACAACCTGCTCAATATCACTAATTATTAGAGAAATGCAAATCAAATCTACAATGAGGTACCACCTCACACCAGTTAGAATGGGCATCATCAGAAAATCTACAAACAACAAATGGTGGAGAGGGTGTGGAGAAAAGGGAACCGTCTTGCACTGTTGGTGGGGATGTAAATTGATACAGCCACTATGGAGAACAGTATGGAGCTTCCTTAAAAAACTATTAATAGAATTACCATATGATCCAGCAATCCCACTACTGGGCATATACCCAGAGAAAACCATAATTCAAAAAGACACATGCACCCCAATGTTCATTGCAGCACTATTTACGATAGCTAGGTCATGGAAGCAACCTAAGTGCCCATCAACAGATGAACGGATAAAGAAGAAGTGGTACGTATATACAGTGGAATATTACTCAGCCATAAAAAGGAATGAAATTGAGTAATTTCTTGAGACATGGATGGATCTAGAGACTGTCATATAGAATGAAGTAAGTCAGAAAGAGAAAAACAAATATTGCATATTAACGCATGTATGTGGAACCTAGAAAAATGGTACAGATGAACCAGTTTGCAGGGCAGAAATTGAGACACAGATGTAGAAAACAAACGTATGGACACCAAGGGGGTAAAACTGCAGTGGGGTGGGCATGGTGGTGTGCTGAATTGGGCAATTGGGATTGACATGTATACACTGATATATATAAAATTGATGACTAATAAGAACCTGCAGTATAAAAAAACAAAAATACTTGGTTCCATGTCATGTGTAATGAGTAAGAAAGGAAGAGAGAATGACTTCAGACACAGCTCAATTAGAATTGTTTTTTCCAAAAGGTAAAAACCTCACATTCATCCAAATCGAGATGTTTTATAAACTTTACATCCAAATCGAGATGTTTTATAAACTTTATTTCATCAGTAAGTAATTTATTTTTGTAATTTGGGGGTATAATCCATAAATATATATATATATATATATATATATATATATATATATATATATATATATATATATATATATATATATATATATATAAGCTAGAGCTGTTTTTCTTTTAAACAGTAGAATAAACATTTCTGGCTAACTTCATCATAAAACTATTTGAAGTCAAATAAGTAGCTGAGAAAATTATAATAAAATCTAAGGCAGAAAACAGAGCAGGCTAAAGATTTGCATTAAAGAACTCACTTATACTTTCGTCATTCTATTTCCACAGAACAGCTTAGTTTCAGATAATTAATATCATTGTATCTTTCTGATAAAGATTAACTTCTACAAGAGAGAGAGTGTAATTTGATTAACCTGGGTCTTGGAACCTGGAAGACAAAGGAGCAACCCACATAGAATTGGGCAGGGTAGTTTTCTAAAAGGCATTGTGACTGAAGGAGCATGGAATAAAAGGTGTGCTTGCAAAATTAAGTTTCTCATCAATTTCATTCCTTCATTTCTCAGCATAAACACAACATTTTGTTTCATACTAAAATTCAATACTGACATAGCACTTTAGTGGTCCTCTTTTAAAATTTACAATTGCTTGAATAATGCCCTCCACAAAGATTTTATATTCTTCTCTATTACCTTTTCCTAACAGAAAACCTATTTCCCAATGATATGAATTATTTTTTGTCTATAGAGTGGGTGGCATAAGATTCCTAAAAGTTGATAAGACATTATTGACTTCCAATGTACTATAACGATTTTGACTTCCAATGTACTATAACGATTTTTGTATGCCTTGGAAGATGAACACAGAATGGCGAAAATGGGATTAATTTTAAAAAGATCCAAGAATATACTTTACTGAGTCACCACTCCCACATCTGCTTCTTGGTTCCTAGATTTACGTATTCTCGCTCCAAGAGAAACAGTACTATATTGACCAATGGCTTAGAGAATATAGCATATCCTTCAGCCCTCTCAACCTATGTTAGCATCATCTTATGTCACATGGTCATTTGTTAAATTTTTATCAGAGCCTGGTAGCATGCCAAAATGTGTTTCTCTGAGGTTAACTACCAAAAGGATCATGACTTTTCTCCCCCACCTTAGGATACTAATCTCCAGTTGTGAGAATAATGCTTGCCAAAGGCTCCATCCATTCTATCACAGACACTTTGGGAATCATTGTGTCAGCTGCATCTTCAAATTAGTGGAAAGAACCATTAGTGATATAGCGTGGTATTGCTTTGTCTTGCTCTCAAATGTTGCACACAAATTTCACAACTTCTTACTTCACCTGGTAAGTAGGTCATAGAAGGACACCTAAATATTTTCAAAGTCCTAGGTAGCCATCTAAATATTGTTTGTTCTTCTTAGTAGTAGCAGAACAAAAATGAGCAGTATTTCATTTACTTTAGAGATAATATCCTGATATGACTTCAGACCATACAAACTCCAGAAACTTTCCTAAAATAAAATATACATAAAATCTTCCATTTTGCTTTACTATCTCTTACTCTGTGATACTCTTATTTAAACATCTATACATAGCACAAACTCTTACTTTCTGGGAATTAACATCAAAATACTCTAATAGTCATGAAATAATCACTGTGACATTAAGCTAGCCAATAGCATGAATTAAACTGTGACACACAGCAAAAAAACAAGAGTGTGGTAGCCTGAATGATGGTCCCCAAATATGTCAACATTCCAATCCCCAGAACCCATGAGTGTGTTTCTTTACATGGCAAAAAGTCTTTGCAGGGATGATTAAATAAAGAAAGTTTTGATGGTAGATTATCCAGGTGGGTCCAATGTTATCACAAGGGTCCTTATAAAAAGAATACAGGAAGGTCAAAGTCAGATAAGTAGGTGTGATGAGGGAAGTGAAGGTCTGAGCAATTTGTGGCCACTATCTAAGGAATTCAGGCCATCTCTGGAAAGTAGAAAAGGCAAGGAAATAGATTCTCTCCAGAAAGGAACACCATCCTGTTTATACATTGTAGACTTCTGATAATATATTTCTGTTGTTTTCATCCACTAAAGGACTAGAAGATAGTATATTTTTTGTTTTAAGCCACCAAATTTGCAGCAATGTGTTATAGCAGGAGCAGAAAACTAATACAAACAGCAAAAGGATACTATTGATTTTACTGGGAAAAATAAGCTACCTCAATAGCTGATACCAATAGCCAGGAGCTACATTACTTTATCCCAGTAAGGCTACAACATCAAGGATAGTACATAAAGATGGAGTCATCTTTTTAAAATTAAGCTTCCATAATCCTATCATTTTCTAAGTCTCATCAGGAAATTTCACAATAATCCTATCATTTTCTAAGTCTCATCCGGAAATTTCACAGGTCAAATGAAAGATTTGAACAGGGATAGTATGGAAATTTCCACCCTGATTTTTTTTTTTTTTTTTTTTAGGTCTTTGATGGTGACTAATACCTTTGAGTTTCCCAAGGATGTCACTACTTTTGTAGGGAGAAGAGTCTCCAACAACTTCCTCTTGCTCATTCCTTCAATAATGACTCTTACAGTAGAGTCGGTGGAGGATTCTTCCATTTTCTGAGAATATCTATTCAGATTATTACTCTCAGCATATGTAAAGAAAAACATATCAAAAGTCTGGGTTTGAGGTCAGAATCAGGCCTCCTCTATTTCCTGAACCCTATAAGCCTGCATTCGTCCCAGCAGGCCACAGTAGTACATTTTGTACCTAATGCTTTCTAAAACTTTCAGCTATTTCTCATTATACAATATTGTTCTGGATATTAATACAAGTCTCCTTGTAGCCAGCTAATGAAAGATTCACAGTATATATCTGTGGCTGTAAAATGTGCACACAGTTTCCTCTTTAAGACTTAACAGCAATTGTATGTCATTTCGAGTAGCCTCCTGGCCCTTTGTCCTATATATATGCAGACCATATATCGCCACATGATCTGGTTACCTTTTAATCCGTTATGCTCAATATGATAATCATGATGAGTGAACAGATGCACATAAAAGATCCAATCCAGCTTTCCAATATCTCAAAGTCTGTGACAGTACTTCTTCTAGATTTAGACAGAGATTTTTAGTCTTTCAATATCAGTTAGCAAATTGGATTTAGGTTTGCTCTTTCTAAAACAGAGGCAGCAGCTGTCTACTTAAGCTAGCTCAATAAATGTAGAAACTCTATTGAGAATAACTATTTTGATAAATCCAGCCTGATCCAAAATTATGTTCCTCACCCCCCTCCTTGGCTAAGCATTCTCAAAATCCAATCTTACAAATAATTTCCAGGCTTTGACTACCCAAATAAGCAAATTCCTGTAAATCCTCTGGGACTAACTCTTAGCTTCACTATGATGAGGGAAGGTAGTCTCTCAACAATGCAGATTTCTCTTCCATGAGAAACAAGGATTCTTTCCAGAAAAGGATGTTTCACAAGACTTTGAGGGATCTGTGTTCTCCAACTGGTCTTATTCTCCCATATACTGTGCCCTACTTGTCCCAGCTGTTGGGAATATATTAGTTCTAGATCTGTGCTTGAACATCACAAAGGAAAACTGAAAAGGCTGTAAAGTCAACCAATTTATAATTCAGTAGTCTACAGAATTAATCTCTAAGATTATTTTGGTGATCCCAGCTCTACGGCTGTACGAGAGAAAAAAAAATTTTTTTTCAGCACAGTTACAGAAAGGCCCTGAGTTTCAATCCATGCCTTAAAGTAAGAATTTAAAGATTTGCGCTCGTCATTCTTTTGTTTTAAAAATATCGAATATTTCAGAAACAACTCTCCTTCCCCTTGCTTGCAGAATTATTTGACCTTTCTGAGCTGTTCCGTGCCAGTAGTCACCCAAAACATTGCTCTTGTTGAACACATGGTTCCAGGTGACCACAGGGAAATACTTAATTAGCTGTTAGACCGTTGATTACCTTGGGGCAGTGATTTTCCAGTTCTGGAATGTTAATGGGAATCTCAATGTCATTCCCTGTATCTCAATGTCATAACCCATTCTAAATACCCCATATTTCACTGAGAGTTTGTGGTGTGAAATTCATTCTAAATCTTTATATCAGTTACTTTGGATACTTGCTAAGGACAAATTTATTCTGGAAAACTTAACTTTCATAATCAAATATAAAAGTAAACAAGTAGGCTTCAGAAAGGAGAAATAATATCAGAAGAGCTCTTAGGATTAGGTAGAAGGAACTAATTGGCAGTTTTTAACTTTACAGAAATTAAGATGATATAGTTCTAGTAGTTTTCCATCCTTGGGTAATGTTCCTTAAAATTCAAATATCTAGATGTGATTTGCCTAGTTTTTGTCACCATTCCCCACCTTAGCTAGTGTTGGTGGTAGAGGGTGGCATCTGTATTTATAATTCCATCAGGAACACACTGAGTGGAAAAGTAGTGTGCTAAGAGAAGGAAGAAAGGGAAAAGAGGAAGAAGTGCTCTCAGGCAAAAACAACAAATGACCAGTAAAGTTTTGAAACATTAATGCAGTTAGCTCTCAAATTCAAGCCCCAATTTATATACATATCTATCCATCTATCTATCTAATTTCATATACAATTTATATATTTACATATAAATAATGAGAAAATTATTATTTCTTTTTGGGCTATTAGCTTATACATGACACTCATATAAAAGCTAAAAGCTAACTCAGAAACTTATCCAATGACTAGCCTATAACTTATAGGCATCTTAATTATTTAAACTATATCACATAAATATCACATTTATGTATCATATACAATACTGTGTTTGTAATATAATTACAGCATATGCATAATAAGTGATTTAATTCACATGTTCCAATTTAAAGTGAACAAAACTTCCATTCTGGGTGGTTACAGTCTAAAATGTATATAAAGGCAGAGAATTAGAAGGAAAGTAGGAAAAAAATCTAGAAACTGAAGACTTGGAATCAATATCTGGCTGCTTCACTTCTCAAAAATACATGTATAAATCTTTAAAGTATGTTTTTAGGCCTAAATTTAAAAATGCCTTCAAAAAATGGGAGAACAAAGACCAACCTCCTACCTACTGGTTAAAGGTTGAGGTCAGCAACTTAGTGAACATGGAATAGACAGCGGTTTCAGAAACTACTGTGTCAGAAAACAATTGTATATACATGTCTGTGTGTATAATGCAGGGGAGTAGGATAGGCCACCCTCAAATATGCCAGTTTTGCATGTGGATTATTACAAGCTGAAGATAATCAAGATCCAACAGACTCAGGAAGACTGTTTATCTTCCCTTAAACTGTCTAAAAAAAGTTAGATAGAGGCCTTGTACCAGGAAAAGAGCTAATATCAAAGATAACTTTTTTCTGTCAGAAAGATTTATCTGCATGGCATGACAAACATTTGTTTATCAAACATCTGCTTTTCTCATTTTCCTATAATTTATCTTCCTTCCCTTGAAGCCCCAAACCCCTACCCACTTCTGCTCAGCTCAGGATGGCACATCAGCTTCAACTGCCTGACTGTCTTTGGGTATCATGTCTTTGGGGCTCTCATAAGTAGTAAATTTGTTTTTCTCCCTTTAATCTGTCTTATGTCAATTTAATTATTAGACTAGCCAAAGAACCTAGAAAAAAAAGAAGGGAAAAGTTTACTACCTCTACAAATGCAATGGTTAGCAAGTCAGGCTGAATGGGATCAAAATGTGATCCCACTATTTGCTGGCTGTATGACCTTGGGAGAATCTCTGTCTCTAAATTTCAGTTTCTTCATCTGTAAAATGGCAGTTATGATACAGCACATGGTAGTTATAAGGATTAAATAAGCTAATGCAGTTAGCATACTGGGTCTACTCCAAATTAAGTATATTCAAAACATATAAAGATTATTTATCCATTGATTTATATTTATACATGGACATATATATATATATGTACACATATATATGTAAAACTTGGTGTGTTTTACACCGTCTTTCTAACACATGTTACTCTATAGTCAAGATATATTTAATCCATAAAATAGCATGAGAGAACTGGATAATATAAGAAAAATCAAAGTCTCTTTTTAACTTTCTTACAACTTCACAAATAACTAGAGGTGAAAAGGAGCAGCTAGTAAGCTCAGCAATTCTCAGTAGTGTAGGGGATTTTTGAGTAATTTTTTTCCTTTCTTCTTAAGTAGTTTCTCTCTTATTAAACTGTGAATAGATGCATACATGGGTATTGAGTCAAATCTGTAAAGCATAAGCATAATTTACTGTCTACCCTCTAGCATTTTTTTTTGTAATGCAGATTAACAGTAATTCTCATGGCTTTTTTCCCAAGGTAAAGAACCAGAGGACCAATAAGAGTTCAGGAAATACACTTTGTTCTTTAAAAATCAGCACAACAGAGACATAGCACACAGAGACAAGGTATTCAGATTACTTTTCTTTATCTTTCCATGTACCCAGTGACTATGTGATAAGTTTCCACTTGCATGTTGAGTTTTCTGGCAAAATAATTTTTAAAAGGTCATACTTCTGAAAAAAGGATGAAATGGTAAAATCTCAGAGTTTGAAAACAGATGAGGTCTAATTTACCCAGAGGACTAAGATGATTAAATTTAGATTCCAACCTCTTCCTAAACTACCAAATACAAGGTTAGATACAAGTAGGTGATACATGGTAGGTCCCTTTAGTAATTAATTTACCACTTGAGTCACACTGGATGTTTTTAAGTAGCTAGTAATGGAAAACCCAACTAAAATTAAATCAAACCACAAGGACTATTATGACTTAGGACTTCAGAAGGCAGGTGGTCCAAAGTTTTGTTCAATGGCTTGGGAAGGCCAGCAGCCACCCAAGATTTTCTGATCCTTTTGCTAAATTATATTCAGTTTGATGGCGATTTCTCTTTAAATATACTATATCAACAGGGCAGTGTAACAAAGCAGGAAGAAAGATGAGGTTGGGGATAACAGGTGAAGATCTTTCTCTTCCAGCCCCAGATGATTTCTCTTTGTATTTCACTGATTGCAACTAGGCCATGTTCCCGCTCTTAGTTGAGAAATGAGTGAAAAACTAGCATTTTTCACCTATGTAGTGGTTAAAAATTAGGAGGCATCACTTAGATTGCATGAAATAACTGGAGTAAGAACAGTTAGTTGAATAAGAAATATGTTGATATATCACATATTTCATTGACAAGAAAAACAGAAACTTAATTGTGTGCTACATAATTTACTGGGTTACTCCTCAGCACCTTTTGACCCTGTCAGCCTATGGTATATTTGAATCTCAAAAAATATTTTGATACTGCCAAAGAAATTTAAAAGCATTCCAATGACCACCTGGTTTCCCATTCACTAACATTACATGATGACATAGCCCATCCATCTTCTTTGTCATCATAAGTTTTCATT
Organism: Kogia breviceps; assembly: GCF_026419965.1. Classification (NCBI taxonomy): domain Eukaryota; kingdom Metazoa; phylum Chordata; class Mammalia; order Artiodactyla; family Physeteridae; genus Kogia; species Kogia breviceps. The sequence continues at coordinate 45,161,215 of NC_081317.1, read as the reverse complement.
TCAGCATATTTCATCCAACAATAGTAATATTCCAAACAAGCAGTCTCTTCATGAGAAAGTGATGGAAAAAACAAATTCTGCCTATGTTCCTCCTTCTAAAGCTAAAGTCTGATTAAAAGAGAACATTTTTTTCTTCTACTTCCATGACTCATTTTTCTAATTATTTACCAGGTAACACAAGACATATAACTGGTGCAAATGCAGATATAGTGAACCACAGTGAAAGGATGCTTTCTATCCCATTGCCCTGTGATCTCAAATCTTTGGACCAGAAAAAAACACCCCAAATTGAATCCTTGTTATTTGCCTCCCACCCTCCTGCTCTCCTCTTCCTTTCCTTTTCTAATTTCCCCATAAATCAGGAAGGTAGATGTTACAAACAATTGGTCAAGTTTAAGGACATATTGCTATGGCCTTATGGAGGGAAATGTTTTGTTTTGTTTTGTTTTTTAGCAGAAACCTTTGTAATATAACTTTTGAATTAAAGCCTAAGTTCCTTCCGTTTGAATTTTACTATGTACTTTTATGACTTGAAAGCATAGTAATATGATGTAGAGATTCTTTCGATTACAATATTAAAAACATTTTCTCAATCTATCATATATTACATATGTTGCTACTTGGCAGCTGCTTGAAGTTTATAACTAGAATATGTGAAATTCTTAATAGAATTTCTAGTATCCCAGGTATTATTTAACTGCATGGCTGAATTTAAGAGGAAATAAATATTTCATATTTGAGCAAAACTTTTGTAGCTTAGGATGGTTTCCAGATTTATGTAGGTGCCTCTTTTCTGACCCATCTTTCTTTAATAAAGATTGAGCCACTGGTTGACCCACTGAAGTCTTTCTTTTGCAGACAGACTTGCTTCTGGATTTCAAGTGCATGAAACTCTCCATCTTGTTAAATCTTCCCCTGAGGGGGAAAACATTTGAAATGCCCCCCAAATGTATTATTAAATTCTCTTTCAAAGGGATAGTTGAGGAAAATATAAAGTGCCACATTTTCTTTTAGCACCTAGGGCTAATGCAATATTTTCTCTTATTCTCCTCTAAGATCTCTAGGTTTGTAACCTCTGAGGTGGGTGTGGAAAAAGGCATTAGCATCAAGATTTGCAGTGCTCTGAGTGGGCAAGTGTCACTTTTAGTCTGAGCTCTGCAATTCTCTCTCTACCTCTAGCTTCAGGGCTCCATCTTCATTGCTTTGTCCCTTGGACAAACACAGTATTCACAGGGGTCAGACCAGATAGCTCAGATGCAGAGCACTATGGGATGTAACCATTATCTCCAACTTCACAAAACAATACGGACTCCAAGCTTGCTAAGGTTTTTAATACCTCAGGGGATGGGTGTATGAGAGGTCATATATATCTCACTTGTGACTGTCCTTGCTAAATTTCTACACTAGAAGCAAATTCTAGATGTGGCAAATTCTAGACTAAAACCAGGCTGGATTTGGGGGAGTTCTCTCCTGATAGGGATCAGCATTGTGTTTTCTTGGTTTAACTAATGTAGCCTGTGTATTTATGCATCTCTATGCACATGTGGTCCTTAGTGGGTACTCAAACATGGAATCATGTTTCATGAATGAAAAAAAATGAATAAAAGGATGAAAGAATGAAGATTGAAAGCTCACTTACTCTTCCTATCCTAAGTTCTGTACCATGTCTAGGAAATTTTCTTCTAAGGTTTTTGTTATCATTTGTTTGTTTTGTCCAGGTAGTCTCAAAGGTATTTCAAAATGAGTAGATTCCAGAGTAACCCTTTTTTCTTTTTTAAAATCTGTCTCTCATTCTCTGGTTCCTGTCTTGGTAAATGAAAACATTTATGCAATCATTCCAAAAAAATTAAATTGCTTTACTTTTTCAGTTCATTTCTTGTTTTTTATTCATACACTTCACCCATCCTATCTGTTCCTGAGGCAGTTTAGGGACACATTGCATTTTACCTGGGCAAGTGACACAGTATCTTAAAAAGCTGGTTGCTCCACAGCCTCAGCACTCTTCAATACTTTCTCTGCAATGTCTAAAGAGAATGAAATAAAATGTGAACCTGATCCCATCTCTCCCTGACTTAAATCTCCTTAGTTTATCCTCACTGTAAAGGAGATAAAACCAAACTTGTTCTTATAAATATTTACCTATTTTCCCAAAATGTTGTCAGGTTCTATATTATGAATATATTATCTACACCTCTGATTCACACATAAATCTGACAATGTTTTTCTCAGAGTTAAATTCTTGCAGTAAATAAGAAGTACTCAATAATGACTTACAAACAAATGAATGAAAAAATATAGATGATACTGAACTGAAATCTATTTCCTTACAACTTATTTTCATTTATCCCAGAAATTACCCTAGGACCTTAAAACTCTAATCTAATTCTTTTATTTTATTTAATTTTTGGTTCATGGCAACTTTACAATAATTTAAAGATATTCCTTCATAGATTTGTTAACACTAGCTGAGAATCACCTCTTTTGTATGCTGATTTTTCCTAATTCTTTATTCTCTTCTTGAATTATACCTTTTATCTTTTTAATTTTATTAATTACAGAACTATTCAAACTCATGCAAAAGAAAAGAAAATAATAGACTGAGGACAAACCAGCTTCAAGAATTAACAAAGCATGGACTAAGTTGTTTCATCAATATCATCACCTCCATATCCAAACTACTTTGATTTTTTATGACACAAATTCCAGACATAATATTTGTATCAGTAAGTGTTTTGGCATGTATCTCCAAAGGATAAATTTCTTACATTAACATGGTTTCATGACCCACTCATCATTCTGGTCAATTTCTTCTAAACATGTTTGAGTCTCCTTGTATCCCTCCATACATGATACCCAGTGTTACATGTGAATAACCAGAATGAGACAATCAGCAGAGAAAGAGTATCACCACTACCCTAACTCCACATACATACACACTTCTAAATAATTATATTTTTATTTGCTGGATAAAAAATAAACTCCTTGCTCCTTTAGTAGTTTTTTTCTCAATGTTTATTCATTTCAATTTACCAAGTAGGATACTTCTGACATTTTCTCATGTTCCACAATATTCTCTCAGCCTGTGCATGGAAATTTTTATATGCACTCTTAGAAACCCCAGGGACCACAGTTCATCTTTTATTATTTTGGATGAATTTTTAAGAAAATCACATAAAAGTGTAAATGGCTTTGGCATCTTAAACAGCTTATAAATTGATCTAAATAGATGGTAAAATCAGATGACTCTGAGGAAGGAGGATAAGCTAAGTGGGAAGAGGTAGTAGAAAGGGGAGAATTAGGACTTTCAAAATTCTTTGAAAATATTTAAACCATTGGTTATAAATTATTGTTTAACTTTAAATACAATTTCTGTTGTATAGAGTAAATTAGAGCCATTCTAAGTCACTCCTCTGTACAAAGGGACCACACAAGTAGGAACCTACAAGGGTTTCAGTTATCAGTACCCAGCCTCTTAGCTGCAGGCTCACCTTCTCAAATGGACAGCGTCCTTTTAAGCATCTTTCACAGTGAGCATGATGGTTAACTTTCTCACAATGATGTAGTGCAGGGACATGGCATGAGGAAGTGCTTCTGCAGTGGGCCAGTGGGGTCGTGTGAGGAATCTAGTGGAACACTGACCCTGTTTCATGCTCAGAACTCTGCTTGGCCTGTTTCATCACCTTCATCACCACTCTCTAGACATAGAGGCCAGCATCCTAAAGTCCTCCTGACCACTCTGGCACCTTGTCTTTCTCTGCAGGCCCGTGTGGATGGTTCCTTCGGAGCCTCCACTCTCTGTACACCCAAGCCACCAGTTCCTGACTGCCGGCATCCCACATGACTTCCCAAGGGCTGCTTTCCACTTGCCCAGTGACAGCAAACCAGCTCTAACTGGGGCAGACAAGCAAATATCCCTGCTATCCGAGGGGCTGAGCTACACCTTCTGCAAGGAGGTCTGAACTCCAGCCTTGGGAGGCGACCCTTTCCAGTTTGTCTGTCCTTTGATACTCTCCTTAAGCACTAGGGTACAATATAGAGTGTCTTTGTATTTTATGGTCACTCCTTTATCAGAGTTTAATTGTTCTTTATATTTAGCTTCTTTGGTTTAAAGACAAAAAGCAAAATCACTCATCAAAAATTAAATCCTATATACGTGGGGCATCTCAATTCTAGCAACAATTCCACAAATTGGAAACTTTATCCCAATCTAACATACAGTAAAACTGAGTCTCATGGAATTAAATATGTCCACAGTCATTCACTCAACTAGTTGATGAACTCTGTTTTCAATCCAGGTCATCTTTACTCTAAAGCCATGCTTTATTCCTCTGTCTGAGCCATGGATAATTCCTCTGGTCAAGGTGAACATTTGTGATGAACAATACACGTGGTATATAATATATTCCCTGTAAACTCTTTTTTCTTCACACTAGCTCTAGAGAAGTTATATATGTGAATTCCCTCCCAGGTAGTCAATCCAACTCTCTTTCTCAGTGTTGCAGTGTTGCAATGTCAAATCTATAATATTAATCACTTGACAATTCTCTGATAACATACTATGTTTTAACTCCATTAAAATGAACAACCTGCCATATAACAAACTATTTGGTACTCAAATTTTCTGTTAGTACAACCAAATACTCATACCAGCCACATTTTTATTTTTTCTTTCAAAATGAAGATGAGATGTCTTTTAATGTTTTTAAATATGAGTGCTATTCAATGTATAGAAAGAAATGCTTTAAAAACACAGAAATTCCTAAACCATTACCAGTTAATATGATTACTGGGGCATCAAGGTTTCTAATGCAATTATAGACCTACACTGTGTACCTACACTGTGTGGAAAAGGAAAATAAAAAATGCAGAGGCTAAGGAATAAGTTCAAAAACCTATGAATAATAATCTGAATGGAATATGTACAATCTATTGAGTGGGTTAATTTAGCAGCAAAACTAGCAGTAAGAAAAATTACTGAAAATGTATCTAATAGATTTGCTCAAGATTAGTTCATTTAAGAGGAAAACGTGTTTTTACAAAAGGGCATCTTAGGCAGTATCATTAATGGTAAGATAAGAGATAGAAATCAAAAGGATATGCATAGCCTGTCATACACTGTATTACATAATTGAACTAGCTTGAAAATTGCATTTTCATTTTTTAGACTTTGGTTCTGTTATATTAATATGCATCAATAGAATAGCTCAAAGATCTTTATTCAGGACAAGTCTAAACAAGTCTGAAGTTTTCCCAGTCACAGATTGATTATTGAAAAATGATTATGATACTTAGAAAATAACAGTATCTCATGATAGCAGCCATAAAATCCAGTATACAGTTTGGGACTATTAGAAAGAAAAAAATGGTAAATGTCTTATAAAGATATCATATAGTAGTTAGAAGTACTTAATTCAAATAATTTATTTTTCTAAGTCAAATATACTACAGAGGCAAGACTTGATCAGTAAAACAAATCATATTTATTTCTCCTTCAATTAATTTAGAATCATCATGTAGTGTCACTTAGGGTAACTTTCATAATTTCTCTGGGCCTGAAATCCTTCATCTCTGCAATAAAAGTGTTTATATGTGATTTTTTTTTTCAAAAACTTTATTGGCATATATTTTATGCCAGGCAGCCACATACTGTATATGTGCTAATGGAAATACAACAACAAAAAACAAAACAATAAGATATAGTTTCTCTCATAAGTTTCTGACTTAAAAAAGATTTTTTGGTTATTTAAGTTACTTGATAGATCAATAAGAAAGTTCTATACCAGCACTGTTCAAATCAAAACAAAAAACTCTCCTTCCTAGAGCTGTTCCTCAAAAACTATTACCCAAGAACAGAAAATAATGTCATCCTATAGCAGTTTTAAGGACATACAACTATACATCCCCAAATAAGTTCAAATTATATTCATGATGATAAAGAAAATGTATTTAAGATTGTACATATATTTTGAGAGACTATATAGTGTTTAAAATTCTTTCTCTAAGATTCTAAAATTTTATATAATGCCTTGAAAAGAAAAACATTATAAGGCATAATTAGATTGGCTTATAATTGATAGAGTTATATGAGGCACCACCTTGAGAAGTTGAGAGACTTACAGAAAACATCACAGGGTTTAATTAATTTATTTGTTAATATAATGAAGATTGATGACAAATAATTCTTATAGTCCTTGAAATACTTTAGCATTATAGTAAAACCTGAAAAAATTTCCAATTTGTTTCTTATATTTTCTTGCTCTATGTATTTTTATCTGTAAGATAGTTCCTCTTGAATGCCCACACTTAAAATTAGCTCTTTATTGAAAGCTAAAATCTTCTTCATTGAATGGTCTAAGACTATGGGGTAAGTTCTCATCGATCCTCATTTTTCTCTTTTAACAGCTGAAATAAGATTGAACATGATTTACTTAGATGAATTCACTGACTTTGCTTCATTCTGCACTGTAACTCTTGGGGCAATCAGATAAATTAAATGAACTACTTGGGACATTCAAAGGTCCAATAAAACAGAGAGAAAGTAAAAATTTAACCTAAGACAGATTCCCTACCTAAAGGAGATGGACCACCAACGCTTCCATTCAATCTTCCTCTTGGGACACTATAGATGGTACAGGTTATCTTCATTCACTACCTGTGAGAGATTGGCCACCTACCTGAGTTCCTATGTCAAGTGCCAGGATGTTGACTCTAAATATCAAGGTATCTTTTTTCTCCCTGATTTGGAACTTTCTTTTTAAACAATATTTAAAAAGTAATTTGCTGGAGATGTTATGAAGAGTAACAAATATAAGAGTTTTCACTTAGTATGACTTTAAATAGATTAGGATATAAGCCAATATATAATTAACATAAACACAAATATGCTAGAACTCTGTGTTTGAATTTGTTAAACTGTGTAGTGGTATTACCAAGTATCTTCTTGTTATTACCACCCAGAGTATACAACCACATGAAAATATAGAAACTCTGAGCCACAGTTAATTGCTTGATATCAAAGAGAGGGTAAAAATAGAAAATAGAAAATAGAGAAAGTCCGTGCAGAACCAGGTTGCATGTAAATCACAGCTTGCAAGTACATGACACCTTTGTTACCACTTCTTCTTTCCTGCATCTGTTGTGAACATTGTTAATAAATCATTTTTTATCTCTGAGCCTAGAGAAAGTTTAGAATTTTAAGACAATAAACCACATGTCTGCTAACAATCATCTATAATATATGCTCTGAAACCCATTTTCACTTCAATATTTAAAGGAATCACCTACATTGAAACATAGACATAAGACAAATTACACTACAATGAAGATTGCTGGGATAAAGTGGGAAAAGCAGGTTAAGCTACCCAGCGTATACTGATGTTTATGTGTATCATAAGCAGGTAAGGTAGATGCAGAAAAGAGTTTTCTGACCCTGACAGCAATATCAATGATTCTTATCTAATTCAAAGGCTTAAACCAAGAGTATTTCCAAACTTAAATTGCTATTAAAAGGAGATTTCCTATCACACTAGATTCCAATTAATTCTGAAATGATCAATAGGTAAATATCAAGGGAAACTAAGATGAGACTAAATTTTGGCAAAAACTGACAGGAAGATGATTTTAAAACAATAGGACCAAGGAAAATGCCACAACTCAGTTCGACAAATCAGCCTTGAGATTTACGTGATTTAAAATAACAAAGGTTCCTTCATTTATAGATGGTGATATCTACTCCTGAAAAATACCTTTATTCTTAGTTATTAAGAGAAATTCCTATCTATACATCAAACTCTAGCTCAAGTGTCACCTCTTCTACTAAGCCTTATCAAATCTTTCACTTGATGTCAGGTAGGTACTCTCTTCCATTATGACACAGTGCATTGCATTATTTCCCTGTTTGTTTATTTGAACATACTGAGACAATAGATTGTCCCATTTTTCTTTATATTATCTTTGTATAACATGAGAGCTGTTAATAAAATATATGCGTGTGAACATGTTTGTTTGTGTGTATAAATAAATGAGCAATAAAATACACTAAGTAGGTGACAGTTCTACAAGATTACAGGCATACCTCAGATCAGAGATTTGGTGGATTCAGTTCCAGACCACAACGAGAAAGCGAATATCACAATAAAGCAAGTCACACAAATATTTTGGCTTCCCAGTGCATATACAAGGTAAATATACACTATACTGTAGTCTGTTCAATAGCATTATGTCTAAAGAAACAATGTACATACCTGAATTTAAAAAATACTTTGTTGCTAACCAATGCTAACCATCATCTGAGCCTTCAGCAAGTCAATCTTTTTGCTGTTAGAGGGTCTTGCCTCGATGTTGATGGCTGCTGACTGATCAGGCTGGTGATTGCTGAAGGCTGGGATGGCTGCAGTAATTTCTTAAAGTAGACAACAATGAAGTTCGTTGCATTGATTTGACTCTTCCTTTCATGGACAATTTCTCTGTAGTATGCAATGCTGTTTGATAGCATTTTACCCACAGTAAAACTTTCAAAATTGGAGTCAATGCTTTCAAACTCTGAAACTGCTTTGTCAACCAAGTTTATGTAAATTTCTAAATCCTTTCTTGTAGTTTCAACAATTTCACAGGATCTTCACCAGGAGTAGTTTCCATCTCAAGAAACCACTTTCTTTGCTCATCCATAAGAAGTAACTCCTCATTTGTTAAAGCTTTATCATGAGATTGAAGCAATTTAGTCACATTTTCAGACTCCACTTCTAATTCTAGTTCTCTTGCTATTTCTACCACATCTGTACTTACTTCCTTCAATGAAGTCTTGGACCCCTCAAAGTCATCCATGAAGATTGGAATCAATGTCTTCTAAACTACAGTTAATATTGATATTTTGACCTCTTCCCATGAGTTTGAACAAATGTTCTTAATGACATCTAAAATGGTGAATCCTTTCCAGAAGTGCTTCAACTGACTTTGTCCAGATCCAGCAGAGGAATAACTATCTATGGCAGTTACAGCATTATAAAAATGTGTTTCTTAAATAATAAGACTTGAAGTCAAAATCACTCCTTAATCCATGGGCTGAAGAATGGATACTTTGTTAACAGACATGAAAACACTAATCTCCATGTATATATCCATCAGAACTCTTGGGTGACCAAGTGCATTGTCAATGAGAAGTAATACTTTGAATCCTTTTTTCTGAGCAGTGGGTCTCAAAAGTAGGCTTAAAATACTCAGTAAACCATATTGTAAAAAGATGTGCTCGCATACAGGCTTTGTTGTTCCATTTATAGAGCACAGACAGTAAACTTAGCATAATTCTTAAAGGCCCTAGGATTTTCAGGATGGTAAATGAGCACTGACTTCAGCTTAAAGTCACCAGCTGCATTATAGCCCCAAACAAGAGAGTCAGCCTGTTCTTTGAAGCTAGGCATTGACTACTTTTGAACTATGAAAGTCCTAGATGGCATCTTTTTCCAATATATGGCTGTTTCACCTACATTGAAAATCTGTTGCTTAGTTTAGCCATCTACATTAATTATCTTACTTAGAGCTTCTGGAAAACATGCTGCAGCTTCTACATCAGCCACTTGCTGCTTCACCTTGCACTTTTATGTTACAGAGATAGTTTTTTTCCTTAAACCTTATGAACCAACCTCTGCTCACTTCAGACTTCTTTTCTGCAACTTCCTCACCTCTCTCAGTCCTCATAGAATTGAAGGGAGTTAGGATCTTGTTTGGGATTATGATTTGGCTTAAGGGAATGTCGTGGCTGGTTTGATCTTCTATCTGGACCTCTAAAATTTTCTCCATATCAGCAATAAGGCTGTTTCACTTTCTTAACATCATGTGTTCATTGGAGTAGCACTTTTAATTTCTTCCAAGAACTTTTCCTTTGGCTGTTGGCTGTTTGGCTGTTTGACTCAAGAGGCCTAGTTTTCATCATTTGTTGGCTTTTGACCTGCCTTCCTCACTAAGCTTAATCTTTTCTAGCTTTTGATTTAAAGTGAAAGACATGAGACTCTTCCTTTCACTTGAATACTTACAGGTCATTGTAGGTTTGTTAACTGGCCTAATTTCAATAATTTTTTTTTGTATCAGGGAAAAGGGAAGCCCAAGGAGAGGAGGAGAAACAAGGTTAACTACTGGTCAGTGGAGCAGTCGGAACATACACAACATTTGTCGATTAAGTTCATCATCTTATATGGGTGCAGTTTGTAGCCCCCTAAGACAGCTACAATAGTAACATCAAAATCACTGATCACTTATCACCATAACAAGTATAATAAAAATGAAAAAATTTTGAAATATTGTGAGAATTAACAAAATGTGATAAAGTGAGCAAATACTGTTGGAAATATGGCTCTGATAGACTTGCTCAATGCAGGATAGCCACAAACCTTCAATTTGTAAAAAAAAAAAAAAAAAAAAAAAAAAGCAAGATCTGCTAAGTGCAATAAAATGTAGATTATACCTGTACCTCTACAAGATGATTATAAGATGATGATGAGTTTAGGAGTTATATCAGGTATTTATTTTATGTAACTCTTACAAAATCTATCTATATTGGCAAACTACTGCCTGTGGGCCAAATTTGTCCTGCTGCTTATTTTGGTAAGTAAAGCTTTATTGGAACATGGCCATGCCCATTCACTTATAAATTATTTATTGCTGCTTTCACACTACACCAGCAGAGTTGAATAGTTTCAAGAGAGACCACATAGCCCACAAAGCTGAAAATATTTACTATCTGCCCCCTAAGGGAAAAAAAAGAATTGCTGACCCCTCTTCAATTAAAAACATGTAATAGAGGCATAAATACATCTGGATGTGAGTGGAATAGGACATTTGTCAAGAAGATATGTTTACAGAGCAAGCTCACTACTTTTGCCTACCTTATATTGCATTTTTATTTGGGATACCTGGGGGAATGTTACACAGTTTTCTTGGCTTTTCTCCCAAGCCACCTCTTTATGATCCACTGCCTCAAAATTACATAACTTGAAGTTCTAAAGACCCCTGTATTTATAGGTTTTAGATCTCTCTGTGATCCTTGCTATCACAGCCATTATTAGTAAATCAGTTCTCTTTGGATCTCATTTCCTACATCAGTCAAGTAAGAGAGTTAGATGCATACTCTTATGCTGTCTTCCAGGCAAGGCTGACAGTGGGTTTGTGCCCTGTGTAGTCACCCAGTTTCATTAAAACTTTCATGTATAGAGTTCACTAACATGGTCTCCCAGGCTGGAGCAATTTTGCTTCATACCTGGGCTCCCAGAGGTATCAGAACATTGGAAAGCAGTGAAGCTATAGTGTTTCTTAGAGATTGTCTTTGCATCACTTAACTTCTTTCCCATTGTCAGTGTCTCTTCTCCAGATCATCTCTTCCCAAGTTTCCCAAAGAATTTCACCAGCCATGGGCAAGAAGTGGCTTAATGTTCTTTCTATCCCAGGAATATTTGTATTGAAAACAATCTTGGAAATTAAAAATATATATATTATGCTAAAGAGATATGACATTATCTAGAGATTTAGTTCTTTCATTTTATAGATGAAGAAACACAGGACCAACAAAGTTCTGGGACCTGCCCAAGTTAAAGGCAAGTCCAGACCAGAACACATGATCTGGCTGTCTCTCATCTGCTTATTTCAGTACTTCAGGGAGGAGCAAGGCATTTCCAGATTTTCTTATAAAGTACTGCAAATGGCAAAGAAGCATTCTCTGGTTATTTCAATAATTTAAGGGAGGTGATACGTTTTTCAAAGTCTGTCAGCAAAGCACTCTAAATTGCAGCCTGATGTACAATTAGCATTTCTTTCCCACTGCCAATGCCTCAATTTAAATCACCATCATCATTTATCATCATCATCATCATCAAAAGGATAGACATAATAATGGCCTAATTTTAACTTTGTAACTACTATGTATCAAACACTGTGCTAAGTATTGAATACTTTACATGCATTACCCATTTGCTCCTGTACTAGACTAGCTCTAAGACTTTGCATAAGTAACTTAACCTTTTTTTGGTCTTCATTTCCTCATATGTAAATTGTTAAGTCTAGGTAGTACATAATCAAAATGGAAACAAACGTTAAAAGCAAAGCATGGTGGAAAGTTCTGGGTATTTTTTTGCTGCATAAAAAATAATACCAAAATGTATAGGTATAAAATAATAATTATTGGGGTCACAATTTTGTGGGTTAGGACTTCAGGAAGGGTGCAGATCACTTGGGCTCTCTCTTATGGTTGCATTGATATGTTGGCTGGAGCTGCAGTCATCTGAAGGCTGGTCTAGACTCCATATTCAATATAACTCCCTCACATGTCTGGTTAGTTGAGGCTGACTCACTTGGTGATGTTGCTAAGAGGGCCCATACTTGACTTTTTCAATGTTTCTGTCTCAGAGCAGTCAAACTTTTTAAATAGCAGCTCTGTTCCCTCAGAGCAAGGATCTTAAGAGAACCAGTCAGAAGCTGTCTAACTTTTTACATCAGAAATACAACTTCTGCCAAACAGTACTCTGTTTTTCAAAGCAGTCACAAGCCCAGTCAGTGTCAAGGAGATGGGTATAGACCACACTTTTTGACGGGAGAAATGTCAAAGAATTTAGCGTTCATAATTTAAAACTATCACATGATTCTCAGTAAAAAACAAAACAAAACAAAACATATTGAGCATACAGGGACAAGATCTGATGGCATTTAAGTAGCAGACTATGGCATCCTCTCCAAAGCCAGCTTATCTACTTTTCTGCATCTTTCAGTCTTTAACTTAAAAATCTTAACAGTATATTGTCCAATTTTCATCTTTCTAAGAACTGACATCTTTTTTGAGTTATTCATTGCTTACTAATATCTAAGCCAATTTATGACTTTTGTTTGTACCTTTTGATCTCTTCACCTGTTTTGTCTGTCTGCCTACTGCTCTCCCCTCTGGTGACCACCAGTTTCCTCTTTGTAAATATGGGTCTGTTTCTGTTTTTTTTGTTTGTTTGTTCATTTTGTTTTTTAGATTCCACATATAAGTGAAATCATATGGTATTTGTCTTTCTCTGTCTGACTTATTTCACTTAGCATAATACCCTCCTGGTCCATCCATGTTGCCGCAAATGTTAAGATTCCATTCTTTTTTGGCTAATATTTAATTTTATGTATGTTTATGTGTGTGTGTGTGTATATATATATATATATATATATACACATATATATTATATATATGTATATATATATGTATATATATATAAATTCTTAACCTGCTTTTAACAGCATATGATTGTTTAGAGCTAACAGGGGTACAGAAATCATGAAGGATTCTATTCCCTTGAGTAGTTTCTATACTAGTTTTGTGGAAGGAACTATAAAAATAATTAGAGAAATATACAGAAGGTATAAAGCAAGTGACACGCTGATCATTTCTCAAGTTGATCAGTAGAGAGAAAAGATATTTTGGTCATATATGTGAGAAAGGTTTAGTTAAACCTCTGGAGTAACATGCTTTAAATGTGAAGAAAAAATTTCATAGTACTACACTGACTCTTTCTCTATTTTCATGTAGAGAAGCCCTTCATTAACTTTTGATTCAGGGCAAGTGTTAAAATAGAGACACCTCTTCTATGATATGGCCAAGACATATAAACTTCTGATCTGGGAGGTTTATGTGATCTTTGCAAATAGCATATTATCCATCAGAGCCCTAGCTTTTGTTTCGTGGTTGCTGGAGATATTTTGAAGATAAAGGCTAGTTTGCCTAGCTGAATTTTATAATGTTCCATTTGTTTTGTGACACATTTTCATTAAGTCTAGAGCAAAGAAATAACAATAAAGCAATTCCTTCAGTTTTACAAAATCTCAATCTCATCACCATAATAAACTTGAAGCTCATAATAAGCAGTTATAAAAATCAGCAGTCCATTTCAATGCACAATCAATTACATAGAACATTCTGACCTAGAGAATAAACATAAATTTCTTATTTACCTAAGTGCATGGATATTCATATTGGCACTGATACTATGGTCTTTGGATATATACTTGGTAGTATGTTTTTCTCTCCAAGTCCTGGGATTTCTCTTACACATTTTGCTGTTATCACTAGTTTTTAGTTTGCTCTTCTCCTTCAGTCCAAAAACCTGCTATATCCTCCTTCAATCATGCAGTCTCATGTTTTACTTTACTTGAAATTTTAAATTTTTATTTGGGCTAAGTCCTAAAATGAAACAAAGTGGGGAGCGGAACCATGGCCTGGAGCAGACGTACAGCTAATCAACTGCCTACATACGCCAAGAGAGAGAAATATTTGGCAAGGAAATCTACTCAGATTTCTCTTTGTACTGCAGGAAAGATGACTTAATAAACTGACTGAGCTATTTGCCCACATGAACTTAACTTGAATGGAGAATTGGTAAGCTGAAACATGAGTTTGTCTTTCTTCATTGTCGTAAATGGTGAAGGGGGAGTGGGTACATATTTATTTTCATTTTTTATGCCAGGTACCTTATTTCCATAAAATAGCTAAAGAATAAGCTGATCATGTTAATAAACTTTAATTGGGACCAAATGAACTACCTTTACAGTTATTAGAAGGAACAATATGCTTTGTGAGCTGTAATGGATCTGGGATTTATGTGTTTTTTGACTTAGCTAATATTTCAGATACTATATTTTTCAGTTCCAGAATTTCAATTTTTAAAAGTTTTTCATTGCTCTGCTGAGATTTCCTATATTTTCATTTGTTACAAGCATATTTTCCTTTATGATACTGAGCACAGTTATAGTAGCTTCTTGAAAATCCTTGTCAACTTATTTGAACATCTAGGTTATTGAAGGGTTGATCTTTATTGATTGTCTTTTCTCTTGAGAATGGGCCATGCTTCCCTGATTCTTTTTTTTTTCCTGTATGTTGAGTAGCTCTATATGGCACCTTGGACACTGAATAATATATTGTAGAAAATCTGGATTCTATCATGGTCTTCCCAATAATATTCAGTTTTTAAGCAGGTGGAATTCAGACTACAAAACTTATCTCCTTTTTGATAGGTGGCAGCTCCAAATTCAATTGGGTTCGTTTTTCTGGGCTGTTTGTTGTTAGTTTTACTCATGTGTGGTCCAGGGCTAAACCGAACATTTGAGTACTGATTGTGCATAGAACTTGTTACTCTCACTCTCTGGCTTTCACATTTCTGGGATTTCCCCTTTCTGAGGTTTTTCCCCTTTATTTTCCTATAGCTGTAGTTGCTCTAAACTCTCTCCCCTGGTTCTTCAAGCCAGCATGACTGTGGGCTGCCCATTAGAGTTTTAAGTGCCTTGAATGATGCAGACTTGGGCCTGCTCTCAGGATAACAGTCATAAAAAAAGAGAGAAACTCAGTGCCATTCTCTCCTTTCAAGAGTTAACTCCTGTCAAGTTTTGTGTTTTTAAAATTTTTTTATTATTCATTACTCTCTGGTGTCTTCATTGAGGCCCCCTGTCCCCAAATTTTCAGTTGTTATCTTCAGAAAGGTTGTTTTCATAGGAGCTACTCAACCAAACCAGAAGCAAAATTTTCAGATAATATTTGAAGTGCATATGGAGGTTTGTTATCTACAATTAATATTCATAATAGAATTAAAAGTTTATTTTTAATTATATCGAATATATTATTCCTCATATTCTAAACCTCCCACATTCTATTGATAGAATTTGAGATTTTTAAACAAAATGTTATTTATAAACTAATTTCTAGAGCATTAATTAAAAGATAATGTTCATAGTTGTAATTTAAATGTTTATGATCTACTTCATACGTAATCTACTCAGTATAAAAGATATAAAACCCTTCAAAGTATTAGTTTAATTGAATAAGAATGAGATTTGAATTCTTGTGAGGTACACTCCAGACGCACAGACTCAGCGGCCATGGCTCATGGGCCCAGCCGCTCTGTGGCATGTGGGATCTTCCTGGACCGGGGCTCGAACCTGCGTTTCCTGCGTCGGCAGGCGGACTCTTAACCACTACGCCACCAGGGAAGCCCCTTCAAGGTATCTCTTGATATGGCCCATTTTTACAAGGAACTACATTTTAAATGACTTAAAAATATTAGTGAAGAAAGCTACATATACTAGAAGAAAGTAAAGAGGAAAAATAAGCACATTTTAAAAGTAATTTTTATCATTTAGTGTATATTATATAAGTTACATATATGAGTCTATTACCAGCCTTCACAAAATAAATTTTGATTATTTTGTGTTAGCTTATTTCTATTTTTCATGGTGAGGGCAACATGCTATAAGAATGGAAGTTTTATATTTCATTGTTGGTTACAAATAATCAGAATAGAAGGTTTTAATTCTAAACTTAAATTCAGAAAAACATGCATACTCTGCTTCTCCTCCAGACTAATAACGTCTTTGCATAAACCAAGCATATTCTGGTGAGTCAATATGACTAATAAATTGAATTCATGCCCAAACTAATAAATTGCATACATTTGCCAACAGTGCATGTACTGTTTCGTTTCTCTTGATACATAATCACTATAAATACAAGCTATTTGCAATACAAAGTATAAGTTATCTAGAAAACCATTACTTATTCACACTGATTTATATGAAAAATATTCTGTACAGTATGAACAGACCCATTTATTCTTATATACAGAAGAGCTAGTCATAAATTCTATTTGTGTTTATTTTCATGTTGAATCTTATATTTCTTGTACTCCCTAATTTAAATCAAGTTTCATTCATAAATATTTTGTGGCATATATCATCTTATTTACTATTCTTAGGATATGCAATAAAACGTTATCTTGAATCAACAGACATCATGTAAAACGAATGTAAAGAGCAATCAAAAAGAATTCTTTCTATTTTTTTATTTCTGTGATCTCATTAAAATATATGTATACTCATACATTAAATTTACAAAAATTATGCTGCACTTAGTTTATCTGTGTGTATATTTTTCAATATGTCTAGGTTTGAAGTCAGATAGGAGAAAGCCATGTTTAGTCTGCTTGAAGTAAGCAAATTTTATTCCTAATATATTTTTGTTTCTATATTTTTAAAAATAATTTATATTTAGTTTAAGGTACAGCTGTAGACCCATGTAAACTATTACAGTAATACATTTTTATTTTGTGCTAGTAGGTCAAAGAGATGTTCAAAACCAGAGGACCAAACCTAACCATCCATTTTTTATTGTATAATAGATAATTTTTATGAAGAATTATATCTAAAAATAACTACATAGAAGACTCAAAAATTTAAATAAAGATGAGAATTTTGTAGTAATTATCAACAACTAGAAGTATTATACTAGCTCAGAAGTCAAAGAATACTCCTTTTATTTTTTTGTAATGTATAAATAGTATGTAATTGCATAATTTCCATCTTACACTCTAATCAGCTTTATCCCCTTAGACTTAACAAGATTTTCAGGATTGCATTTTCAGAACTACAATTAACCCTTATTTATTTATTTACACGTTTTTGGAAAATAGATTTTTTTTTTTTTTTTTTTTTTTTTTTTTTTAGTTTGTAAGAGTCAGTGTGAAAATACTTTTTACTCTCACATAATTACCCTTTAAAGGATTCTAGATGAAGTAGTTTAATCATTAAATGCTATGGTTGCCAATTTCTCCTCTTATCTTGGCTAAAGTGACCTGTATTTATTGTATTTGTTCAAGCTCAAGAAAGGTAAATTTCCAGCACCCTCCCCCCGAAATCAGGGAATGGGCCCATGTCCCAGATTTGATAAACATAAAGCATAACAGGAAGTCTTATAATAAGATATTTTTTTACTTTAAAACAGGAAGTCTTATAAGACACTTTCTGGTAAGATTTTCTTCTTTGAAATGAGAGAAAAACTCATAAAGAACAAATCTGCCTGGTTTCTGCTTTATTTAGATAAGCCATTGGTAGACAGTTTGCTACATTCTATTAAAAGCATTCCTAACTAATATATTAAACATATATGTGAAACAATGCTTTTTAGATATTACAAAAGAGGCATCAACAGAACTGTGATCTGAGATTTTTAATAACAACCACAATAAAACAAAAATACATTTGGAGTGGGGTGAATCCTATAATTACAAGAGCTTTTTGGTTGTAGGCATCTTTCAGACTTCAGCAGAAGGAGGGGATACCCAATGATAAGCAAAGGAATTGAAAAACAAAAGTCAGAACTTGTGGAGGTCAAGATGGCTACAATTTTGGGGGTGGAATACTGGACCATGAGGGGTCCTCAGCACTGTAAGTTGCATCCTAGCCTCCCTGTAATTTTCATTCCCAGGTAATGGCACTCAATAGCAGCATTAGAGCATTTAAGAGTCATGTGCATTCAGTCAAGAAGTTATCAATGGATACTATGAAGGGAGGACTGCAGAATGGCTTTTCCCATTTTTTTTTTTTTGAAACAATATAGACTCAGCATTTTGTGAGACACTGTGGAGAGTGAATCTTACTGTGGAGAGTGAATGTTAGGACACCCCTCCACCACCTCTTTTAGGGCTGAAATTCAATTTCCAGCCAGCTTGTTATGACGGAAGCTAAGAGATTTTTTAAAGTCAAAAACAATACAGTAAAGAAATGTAAATTCCCATAAAATATTCTTTTCAAGAGAGACATCACAACTCTTAATTTGGGCAATTGTGAATCACACACAATAACTGTTAATTGTGACAGCAGTGAATAGGGAAATTAAAGAAATATGGGAACATGAAAGACAGAAAAATGAATAGAGATGTGGAAGAAATACCCAACAAAGAAAATTAAGTAAGTAAGTAGGTAGATTAAAATAGTTGGATTAGGAGGTTAAGACTACAGAAAAGCAGCAAAAAAACATCAAAATTAGGTCAAGCCTAGGTTATGAACATTAAGGAATGTGCTCTATCATGAGTGGACATCTGGGAGCCACTGAAGCTTTTACATCTAGATAGTGAGTAGCATCATGATAATAAAATGTTAGAAATATTTGCCTCTGTGGCAATATGGTGAAAATTATCAAGGGGAGAAATTAGAGATGAGGAGTTAGGAGATACTATCTATCTGTGATTATCAGAGCCCTAGTTAGCATGAATACATGGAAGACAGAACTGAGAAATATTTAGGAGATATGGTGACACAATAATTGACAGAATTCAGTGAATTAATTGACAAGAGTTGAGAAGGGTAGATAATAACATGGTTAGGTGTTCTCAGCCCAGAATATTAAGAAAGTGTTAAGGGTCACTAATAAGAGTAAATTAGTTGCCAGAATTTAAATTAACATGGAAGCCATGGCTATAAGATAGGTTTTAATATTTCTTAATCAAAAATAAACTTAGGGCTTCCCTGGTGGCGCAGTGGTTGAGAGTGCACCTGCCGATGCAGAGGACACGGGTTTGTGCCCTGGTCTGGGAAGATCCCATATGCTGCAGAGTGGCTAGGCCTGTGAGCCATGGCTGCTGAGCCTGTGCATCCAGAGCCTGTGCTCCACAATGGGAGAGGCCACAGCAGCGAGAGGCCTGTGTATCACAAAATAAATAAATAAATAAATAAAATAAACCTAGATAAACAATACTTAGGAAAAATGTGTAATTGATTCTATTATAAAGAGATTAATTTTATGATATTGGGAGCATAAATATTTAAAATATTATATATATATAGGGAGCATACATATTTAAAATATACAAAAATATATATTTTATTTCTATATACAATATTATATAGAAATATATATATTTCTTGCTTACATATAAAACTAAGCAAGAAATTTTTGCTGTTATTTTTATTTCATTAAGACTAGAAAGGGCCTGGACATGTGTATTTTGATCAAAGAAAAAACTAGATGAAACTAATGAATAGCAATGGTTCTAGTACTATTTCCTAAATTATCTTACTGTTCTAAAAATATAAATCAGAGGAAAGTATAAATAATAATACTACACCTTGCTTTGAATTTTCTTTAAATATATATATATAGTTGATAATAAGGATGAATATCAATTTCTATGTAGAATCATTAACAGATCACATGTGAATTATCAAATTGATCATGACTGAGTGGACGTAAAACAGTCTATTTGTTGCTTTACAAGCCAGCTCCAGATTAAATGTAACACATTTTCTTGTGACTCTACCTATTGATTTTATTTTTGAAACAGTGACCCACCTGCAGATAGATTCACTTTGAGAGTAGAGAACAGATTATGTGAGACCATTATTTGTAATAATTAATAGTACACTATTATTCTAGTAATTGAGTATCCTGGTTTCATATTATGTAATAATATAACATATGATTCAATTGGATCTTGAGAATTGCTGAGATACAATTAACTGTAAAATAATAAACTTGGGGCAGTGCGCAGGCAGTGGGGCTCACGGGTTTTGTCGGAAGGTGGAAGCTCTCTGCAAAGGTGTGGTCCCTGGCTGCCTGGTCATGCCCTGCTTCCTCCCTGTCACTCCATCCCTCTCTCCAGTGCCCCCACCTCACTCCCCAAGTGATTGAAGGGCGAGTGGACCCAACCCTGCCCCCACTACCTGGTGTGGAGGCTGGGTTCCCACGCAGTCCTAACTCCCTGCTCCACATCTCTTCCCTCTGCAGCTGCTAAGCTGGCTTAGAGACCGAGGAGAGAGCAGCATGACAACTAGGCAAACCAAGGGCCCAAGCACAGCCACACCACCACTGCACTCTGGTTGGACCCTGCCAGCCAAACCTCAGTCCATCCTCGGGTCCCCACACCAGCCATGTAGCTGACAGAGTCTTGGTGCTCTGGCCACATGTCAGGCCTCTGTCTCTGAGGTGAGAGAGCCGAGTTCAACATATTAGTCCACCAGAGACCTCATGGCTCCAGGTAAAATCAAAAGGTGAAAGCTCTCTCAGAGATCTCCGTCCCATGCTAAGAACCAGCTCCACTCAACGACCAGCAAGCTACAGTGCTGGACACCCTATGCCAAACAACTAGCAAGACAGGAACACAATCCCACCCATTAGCAGAGAGGTTGCCTAAAATCATAATAAGGTAACAGACACCCCAAAACACACCACCAGATGTGGTCCTGCCCACAAGAAAGATAAGATCTAGACTCATCCACCTGAACACAGGCACCAGTCCCCTCCACCAGGAAGACTACACAACCCACTGAACCAACCTTAGCCACTGGGGACAGACACCAAAAACAACGGGAAGTAGGAACGTGCAGCCTGCAAAAAGGAGACCCCAAACACAGTAAGTTAAGCAAAATAAGAAGACAGAGAAACACAGCAGATGAAGGAGCAAGGCAAAAAAACCTCCATCAGATGAGAAAAATAAAGAGGAAATAGGCAGTCTACCTGAAAATGAATTCAGAGTAATGATAGTAAAGATGATCCAAAATCTTGGAAAGAGAATGAAGAAAATACAAGAAACTTTTAACAAGGACCTAGAAGAATTAAGGAGAAAACAAACAGTGATGAACAACACAATACATGAAATTAAAAATTCTCTAGAAGGGATCAATAGCAGAATAACTGAGGCAGAAGGACGGATAAGTGACCTGGAAGATAAAATACTGGAAATAACTACTGCAGAGCCGAATAAAGAAAAAAGAATGAAAAGAATTCAGGACAGTCTCAGAGACCTCTGGGACAACATTAAATGCACCACTATTTGAATTATAGGGGTCCCAGAAGACGAAGACAAAAAGAAAGGGAGTGAGAAAATATTTGAAGAGATTATAGTTGAAAACTTCCTTAATATGGGAAAGGAAATAATAAAGTCCAGGAAACACAGAGAGTACATTACATAATGATCAAGGTATCAATCCATGAAGAAGCTATAACAATTGTAAGTATTTATGCACCCAACATAAGAGCACCTCAATATATAAGGCAATTGCTAACAACCATAAAAGGGGAAATCCACAGTAACACAATCATAGTAGGGAACATTAACACCCCACTTTCACCAATGGACAGATCATACAAAATGAAAATAAATAAGGAAACAAAAGCATTAAATGATACATTAAACACAAGGGACGTAATTGATATTTATAGGACATTCCACCAAAAACAACAGAATACACTTCCTTCTCAAATGCTCATGGAACATTATCCAGGATAGATCATATCATCGGTCACAAACCAATCCTTGGTATATTTAAGAAAAATTAAATCAAATCAAGTATCTTTTCCAATCACAATGCTATGAGACCTGATATCAATTACAGGAAAAAAATCTGTAAAAAACACAAACACATGGAAGCTAATCAATACACTAGTAAATAACCGAGAGATCACTGAAAAAATCAAAGCTGAAATAAAAAAATACATTAAAAAATGACAATGAAAACATGAGAGCCCAAAACCTATGGGATTCAGCAAAGGCAGTTCTATGAGGGAAGTTGATAGCAATACAATCCTACCTCAAGAAACAAGAAACATCTCAAATAAACTAGCCAAACTTATACCTGAAGGAATAGACAAAGAAGAACAAAAAACTCCCAAAGTTAGCAGAAAGAAAGAAATCATAAAGATCAGATCAGAAATAAATGAAAAAGAAATGAAGATAACGAAAGCAAAGATCAAGAAAACTAAAAGCTGGTTCTTTGAGAAGATAAACAAAATTGGTAACCCATTAGACAGATCCATCAAGAAAAAAAGAGAGAAGACTCAAATCAACAGAGTTAGGAATGAAAAAGGTGAAGTAACAACTGATGCTGCAGAAATATAAAGGATCATGAGAGAATACTACAAGCAACTCTATGCCAATAAAATGGACAAATTCTTAGAAAAGTACAACCTTCTGAGACTGAGCCAGGAAGAAATAGAAAATATAAACAGACCAATTGCAAGCACTGAAATGGAGACTGATTTAAAATCTTCCAACAAACAAAAGCCCAGGACCAGATGGCTTCACAGGAGAATTCTATCAAATATTTAGAGAAGAGCTAACACCTATCCTTCTCAAACTCTTCCAAAATAAAGCAGAGGAAGGAACACTCCCAAACTCATTCTACGAGGCCACCATCACCCTGATACCAAAACCAGACAAAGAGGTCACAAAGATAGAAAAGTACAGGCCAATATCACTGATGAACATGGATGTAAAAATCCTCAAGAAAATACTAGCAAACAGAATCCAACAGCACATTAAAAGGATCATACACCATGATCCAGTGGGGTTTATCCCAGGAATGCAAGGATTCTTCAATATATGCAAATCAATGTGATAAACCATATTAAGAAATTGAAGGAGAAAAAACATATGATAATCTCAACAGATGCAAGAAAAACTTTCAACAAAATTCAGCCCCCGTTTATGATAAAAACCCTCTAGAAAGTAGGCATAGATGGAACTTACCTAAAAAAATAAAGCCCATATATAACAAAACCACAGCCAACATCATTCTCAATGGTGAAAAAATGAAACAATTTCCGCTAAGATCAGGAACAGGACAAGGTTGTCCACTATCACCACTATTATTCAACATAGATTTGGAAGTTTGAGCCTCGGCAATCAGAGAAGAAAAAGAAATAAAAAGAATCCAAATCAGAAAAGAAGTAAAGCTGTCACTGTTTGCAGATGACATGATACTATACATAAAGAATCGTAAAGATGCTACTAGTAAACTACTATAGCTAATCAATGAATTCGGTAAAGTAGCAGGATACAAAATTAATACACAGTAATCTCTTGCATTCCTATACACAAATGATGAAAAATCTGAAAGAGAAATTAAGGAAACACTCCCATTTACCATTGCAACAAAAAGAATAAAACACCTAGGAATAAACCTACCTATGAAGACAAAAAGACCTGTATGCAGGAAACTATAAGCACTGATGAAAGAAATTAAAGATGATACAAACAGTTGGAGAGATATACTATGTTCTTTGATTAGAAGAGTCAACACCATGAAAATGCCTATACTGCCCAAAGCAATTTACATATTCATTGAAATCCCTATCAAACTACCAATGGTATTTTTCTCAGAACTAGAATAAAAAAATTATACAATTTGTATGGAAATGCAAAAGACCCCGAATAGCCAAAGCAATCACGAGAAAGAAAAATGGAGCTGGAGGAATCAGGCTCCCAGACTTCAGAGTATACTACAAAGTTACAGTAATCAAGACAGTATGGTACTGGCACAAAAACAGAAATATAGATCAATGGAACAGGAGTGAAAGCCCAGAGATAAACCCAAACACCTATGGTCACCTTATTATTGATAAAGGAGGCAAGAATATACAATGGAGAAAAAACAGCTTCTTCAGTAAGTGGTGCTGGGAAAACTGTCCAGCTACATGTAAAAGAATGAAATTACAACACTCCCTAACACCATACACAAAAATAAACTCAATAGGGATTAAAGACCTAAATGTAGGGTCAGACATTATAAAACTCTTAGAGGAAAACAGAGGCAGAACACTCTGACATAAATCACAGCAAGATCCTTTTTGTCCCACCTCCGAGAGAAATGGAAATAAAACCAAAAATAAACAAATGGGACCCAATGAAACTTATAAGCTTTTGCATAGCAAAGGAAACCATAAACAAGACAAAAAGACAACCCTCAGAATGGGAGAAAATATTTGCCAATGAAGTAAGTGACAAAGGATTAATCTCCAAAATTTACAAGCTGCTCATGCAGCTCAATATCAAAAAAACACAACCCAATCCAAAAACGGGAAGAAGACCTAAAGAGACATTTCTCCAAACAACATATACAGGTTGCTAACAAACATATGAAAGGATGCTCAACATCAGTAACCATTATAGAAATGCAAATCAAAATTACAATGAGGTATCACCTCGCACCAGTCAGAATGGCCATCATCAAAATATCTACAAGCAATAAATGCTGGAGAGGGTGTGGAAGTAAGGGAACCCTTTTGCATTGTTGGTGGTAATGTAAATTGATACAGCCACTATGGAGAATAGTATGGAGATTCCTCAAAAAACTAAAACTAGAACTACCATAGGACCCAGCAATTCCACTACTGGGCATATACCCTGAGAAAACCATAATTCACAAAGAGTCATGTACCACAATGTTCATTGCAGCTCTATTTACAATAGCCAGGACATGGAAGCAATCTAAGTGTCCATCGACAGATGAATGATAAAGAAGATGTGGCACAAATATACAATGGGATATTACTCAGCCATAAAAAGAAATGAAATTGCGTTATTTGTAGTGAGGTGGATGGACTTAAATTCTGTCATGCAGAGTGAAGTAAGTCAGAAAGGAAAAAAACAAATACCATATGCTAACACATATATATGGAATCTAAAAAAAAAAATATATATATATATATATATATATATATATATATATATATATATATATATATAGTTCTGAAGAACTTAGGGGCAGGACAGGAATAAAGACTCAGACGTAGAGAATGGACTTGAGGACACAGGGAGGGGGAAGCGTAAGCTGGGACGAAGTAAGAGAGTGGCATGGACATATATACACTACCAAATGTAAAATAGATAGCTATTGGGAAGCAGCTGCATAGCACCAGGAGATCAGTTCAGTGCCTTGTGACCACCTAGAGGTGTGGAATAGGGAGGGTGGGAGGGAGCCACAAGAGGGAGGAGATATGGAGATATATGTATATGTATAGCTGATTCACTTTGTTATAAAGCAGAATCTAACACACCATTGTAAAGCAATTATACTCCAATAAAGTTGTTAATAAATAAATAAAATTGGACATTGGCATATTTGAATTATAAGAGGAAAAAACTAAAGAATCTGTGATGTTAACTAATTACTGGTGAGAATTTCAATTTTCCCAGATCAAAAGTCATTTTTAAATTAAGAATGACAGAAGGTGAGACAAATGGCAGGAAATAAACATGATCACTTTGAAGTATTAAAGAGTAACAGGGACTAAAGAGGAACAGTGAAAGAGAAGAACAAAACTCAACATTTTTGTAAAGAAAAAAAAGCAAAGAAGTTTGACTTTACCAAAATTAATTAAAATGAGAGGAAAAGCAAGAGTTTCTAATGTTTTCATTTAAATATCAATTGCATACCCTTATAACTTAAAAAAGGGACAAACAATAGCTCTCAGTTATAAATGTATTTTCAAAGAGATAAATTAATATTCCTTTATCTCATGACTTGGAAATTTTATTTATTTACAATTTTTGTGATTTGCTTACTTTTAATATATCCACCTTTACTCAACTTTTACAAAAGTTCCCCTGTGAAAGCATAGATGATGCTCACAGATACGTAAAATACCTGCTCAAGAATTCACACACTCTTCATACAAGAAAACCAGAATGAAGTGCATCATGGTAATTTCTAGGCATATGCATCTACAATGAATAAATCTACAGTTAGCAATATGGTGGGGTTTTTTTTCACAGTGAATTAGCAATGTATTTCACACCAGAGACACTCAAGGCATAATAGGCAATCAGTGAATATTAGGTGAAATAATGATTGAGGGAAAAGTGTCAGATTGATAGGGAAGCTATGTTGCTTTAATCCAGCTTTTTAAAAAGTATCAGAAATGATAGATTAGCAAAGCGATATATACACAGAAACGGTTATTTGCTCTCACCATTTCATTTGTATTGTATTTTCAGATCTAGCCAGTGCAATAAGGCAAGATAAAATAGTAAATGGTAAAATATTAGAAAGGAAGAAACAGGTCTTATTTGAAAATGAAATGGTTGCTTATGTAGAAAATCATAAGTAAACTATATTTATTGAGTTTCTCAAGTTGGTAGAATAAAAATTTGTTATACTGAAATCAACTGTAAATTGGAAAATGACATTTAAAGAGTACCTTTTACAATAGCTTTATAAAATATTTAATGACAAATTCAAAGAAAAATGTACAATACTTCTACTCTAAATACTTCAAAACATCAGAGATAAATTTTAAAGAAATACCAAAATATGTGTCTAATACTACTGTCATGGGTGTAACATTCCAATATTAAGATGTTAATTATTCCCTTTGCTGACCTATATATTAAAGGCAAAGTCAATTAAAATCTCAGAAAATGAGATGATTTTAAAATGTATATAGAAAAGCAAGTGACTTAGAAGCACGAACACAGTATTTTTTTAAAAGAACATACTGAAAGGACTTACATTTTGTGATTTCAAGACTACAATGCAACTAAAATTAAGACAACATGGTATTGGTATAAAGATAAACATCTCAATAAGTGGAACAAAATATAAAGTTCAAAAGTAGATTCAACATATATGGGCAATAAATTTTCCAACAAGGCCACCAAGGTCACTTACTGAGGAAAGAAGTATCTTTAAAGAAACCGAGAAAAACAATTGCATAGTTGATTGAGAAAATGATGAATCCCGGCCTTTACCTCATACCATACAAAAATATTTTGTTTAGATGCATTACTGACTGAAATGTGAAGCTAAAGTAATCACAGCTTCAGGAAAAAACATGTGAGAATGTCTTCATGATGCATATATATATATATATATATATATATATATATATATATATATATATATACATACATACATACATATATATACATACATACAAAGGATTGATATTTAGAATATATAAAGAACCCCTATAATTCAAGATTAAAATATTTTTAAAAGTTTAAAATGTGCAAATAACTTGAACAGAAACTTTATAATAAACACCATACAAATATCCAGCAAGCATATAAAATGATCCTTAGAATATTTAGTCATCAGAGAAAAGCAAATTATAATCATAATGAAGTGTTACATCATACCAGAAAGGTATCTTAAACAAATAAATCAAAAACTAAAGACACAGAGTGATTGTGATGGTGTGATTGATGGTGGGAAGGAAAAAGGCAAAACACTTCTGAGAAACAATTTGCCAATTTCTTATAAATTAAAGCACAAACCTACAGTAAGATACAGTAATTTGGCTTTTAAGTCTTTATCAAAGAGAACTGCAAGCATATACTTACTGAAAACAAAACAAAACAAACAAATGAAAAACAGGAAAACCAAACACTTACAAATGCCTTTTATGTGAATGTTTATATCAGCTTTCCTCTTAATAGCCCCCAAACAAGAACTAAGCCAAATGTTCATCACTGGATACTCACTAAACAAACCAATTGTTGCATACAATGAAATATTGCTGAGGTAGAAAAAGAAATGAAATACTGACACACAGGTAATACCATGGATGAATCTCAAAACCAATATTTTACGTGAAAATAATCCTTGCTCAATGGAGTACATAATTTTTTAAACATTTTTTTATTCAAACAGAAAGTCACAAAATTTTTAATCATCCTCATCAGTTCACTCAGTCCCATGTAATTAACTTTTTTTCATCTTGATCTTTTGTTACCACTTTTATGAATTCATCAGTTTTCCATTAGAGTTCTGAAAACGCTTATTCATTCAGTTCAGCAGTATAGTCAGTTACCAGAAACCTGTACTTATCAGTCTTTGCCGTGAATTCCTTGAAGATGAAACCCTTTTATAGGAACATTTTTGTAAAAGCATCAGAGTACACCCAGAACTGTCTGTAAATGACAAAGAACTTAAAAATGACCATGGTTAAAGATTTGAGGAAAGTTCATAATAATGCAATTGAAAAGGAAATTTAGTTATTTCTGAGATATATATTTTAAAGTAATAACTAGAATTATGACTCATAACATTATACCAGAACATATAAGATTTTTAGAAATTTCATGTAATGTCTGAAACATTTATATTAACATATTTCCATATAAATAACCCAAAGAAAGTTTAGTTGTTTTTAATTTTTAAATTTTATATTTATTTTTTTATACAGCAGGTTCTTAGTCATCAATTTTATACACATCAGTGTATACATGTCAATCCCAATAGCCCAATTGACCACACCACCATCCCGACACCCCCGTTGATTTACCCCCTTGGTATCCATACATTTGTTCTCTACATCTGGATCTCAAATTCTGCCCTGCAAACCGGTTTATCTGTACCATTTTTCTATGTTCCATATACATGCATTAATATACGATATTTGTTTTTATCTTTCTGACTTACTTCACTTTGTATGACAGTCTCTAGATCCATCCACATCTCAACAAATGACTCAATTTCTTTCTTTTTTATGACTGAATAATATCCCATTGTATATATGTACCACAACTTCTTTATCCATTCATCTGTCGATGGGCAATTATGTTGTTTCCATAACCTGGCTATTGTAAATAGAGCTGCAGTGAACACTGGAATGCATGTGACTTTTTGAATTATGCTTTTCTCTGGGTATATGCCCAGTAGTGGGATTGCTGGATCATATGGAAATTCTATTTTTAGTTTTTTGAGGAACCTCCATACTGTTCTCCATAGTGGCTGTATCAATTTACATTACCACTAACACTTCTAGAGGGTTCCCTTTTCTCCACACTCTCTCCAGCATTTGTTGTTTGCAGATTTTCTGATGATGCCCATTCTAATTGGTATGAGGTGATACCTCACTGTAGTTTTGATTTGCATTCCTCTAATAATTAGTGATGTTGAGCAGGAAATATCTGAGTTGAGAGATTCAGTATTTATAAAATGATTATAATAAATAGACAGTGGAGAGAGTAGTTATTGATATAATTGATATCTTCTTTATGAAGATGTTAGGGCTTCAGGATACTTCTGGTGTATTCTTAGAGCAAGTGAGTTGACCCTATATGTCATGAAGGTCCAATATCTTACAAGTAGTGAGTAGGATCACTGGAGAGGACCCTGAGGTCAAACACAAGTAGCAATAGCAGATTCCTCTCCCTCTTAGTAAACTCACAATTGACTATGGTTTTGGACTGTTACACTGACTGAAAAAGAAAAACTAATCTCTTTTGAGATGAAAAAAATGAGCTCATATTATTTCATTTATTAAGCCATTTCATTTTCTTTCAAATTGCAAGATGGCAGTGAAAATATGCAGCAATATAACTATGATAACAGGATCAAGAGAAGGTAGAAAGAGAAGAACAGTATTCTGCATAAGGCAATCCCTTTTCTTACCAGCAGTGTCACAGCACATAATTTTACAAAACTATTAAGGAGTGACTGTGTATATAAATAAGGAGCTCATTCCGACTCATTTAGGTTCCAGGAATAGGAAAACAAGTTTGACATTTTCAAATAATACATCATAAGAGAGATGAAGGGACTTCAATCACGCCTCACTGTACGCCAGAGCTTCCTGCCAGAGAATGAGTTTAAAGAAGCCTCACAAGTGAATCAATGAGTGCTCTGTGTTTGTAAGAAATGTCATTCAAAATTGATGACAAGATTTCTGACCAAGATCTATTTTGGCCTAAGTTTTATTGCAATACTCTGACCTCACACGTGATGGTTCCTTGACCTATGTTACAAACATGTGAAATTAGAGATGAAATCTTAATGACTGTGCTACACATGTAGGGTGTCTTTTCATTCAGTGCCACTGAACCTAGAGGTAACTCCAGAAAAAAAATATGAGTTTCTTTTCAAAAATCAACCCTGAAAACTATATAACCTCAGTGGGCATAATTCATTATTAAACTACAACTTATTTTGTCTACTCCTCTGCTTTCTACATTCCTCGTGCTAATCAGAAATATATGAATTATAGTCAAAAGAATACTGATGATTGTGTTCAGCCCATCATGTTTGAAAAAGTGAAGCCCTGGACTTAAAATTGTTTCCCCAGTTTACTACTGACAATACAGTGTTAAATTCAAGTTTATTATCTTGTTTTAATTGGAGAAAGCATTTTATTTTAATGCTTTGGTTTTTATTTTTTCAGTAAGAAAAATATAAGTGATTTGGAAAAATCCTAGTAAAAGAATTATTATTTCTACATTATATACAAGTTGGTGCACAAACAGATATATACAATCCAGGGCAATCCTTGAATATATAGTCTCAGAAGACAAAACATTACTAAGTAACCTACCCAACTATCAAAGTACTTTTACATTTTAGATTGATTCAGATACTCAAACACACCAAACACAGGTCAATATACACTCATTCAATAAAAATTAACTCATCTGTTTTTAGTTTTATTTTCTTTAAGCACTACTATGTTAACCTCTTCATGTAAGATCAAGGTTCTGACAACAGTGGATAAAAAATATTTTTAAATTTCATATCATCTTTATAATAGTTTGGCCACAATTGGGTAACAGAATCCTTCTTACTTTTAGGATTTTGACATTATGGAACTATATGATGATGACCCTTGTTTTACTTGTCTTTGCTGTATCTTCTGATTTTTTAAAATCTAATCACTGATTCTCTCAACTTCTTTGGGTCTATTATAATCAAAAGAGTATTCCTGGTTTTCCTCCTGATTAGACTTTGGCTCAGATCCTTTCAAGATCTTCAGTGTCCTGATATTTGAGTGTTTCCTAGAGCTTTGATCTCTTTTTTCTTCTTATACTCTTATTCTTTTCACTACTTATGCTCTCTGGCTAATTTCATCTCTTCCATTATTTAAATTCCTTTATACTCTTTTGAGTCCTAAATCCATACTTGCAACATCCCATTAGCATTTTCAAAACAATATTTCTCCAATGTTCTCTTCTGATTGGTAACATCACCAACCATACAGTTTCTCAATCCATAAATATGTACCTATTTGTTATTCCCTTTCACTGAATTTCTACACCTAGCAAGTTGGTAATTTAGGAAAAGTATTCATTTAATACTGCTGGAGAACTATTTTCTAACAACACAGTTCATTAGAATCCAAACTCATAAAAAATGCTAAAATCGATTCCACTGTAAATGATGTTTGTCTGAAGATAATCTATTATTGTTATAGAAAGATGACTGAAGATGAGACAGCCAATATATATGGAAATATGGTAATTTATAATATATGGATCTAATTAAATTTAAGAAAGTACTTGCAAATAGCAATGGGATGAAATCTTTCTAAATTACCTTTTCAACACACATGTAAAACCCATTGAGTGTTGATACTCCATTTACTGGAAATTCTTTATTACCAAAGAGCAGTGGATTCAATTGTTTTTACTTGCTTCATGACATCCTAGCTTACATGTCTACTGATAGAACAATGGTTTCAAACATGTGAAGGAGTTTAGACAAAATTATATCTAAATGGTTAGGAATATACCTTTGTCAGTCCCTTTGAACTCAGGCTGATCTCTGGGGCCATTTATACAACTTCTTGTTATGTCTCCTGACCCATTTTCTACTCTGGCTAAATTCAGATGGATTCTCCCCATATGACACAAAAGTCCTTTGAATTAGAGAATATTTTGCCTACCCCTCCCTTCCACAGCACCCAGATATTTCCAAGTTAAGGAAATTCCAGCACAGATACTTCCTTAATTACCTTGGTGAGAACACTCTTATGAATGAATAATAATAAGTCAGTATGCCATGAGAGCAGGATGGTTATGAAAAATTTTCAAGAGGGTTAGTAAAATAGACAAAACCAGGTGTTCACAATGGCCTATTTCTTACCTTCTGCTTTATCTTCACCAAACCTTAGTCAGGCTTTTCCACTCAACTACAATTCCCTTAACCCTGCTCTTCCCCAAGCCCTGGGAAAGCACTAAAAAGCAGAATGTGTCCCCCTTATCAGCTTATTCTAAGTGACTAATCACAGTGCAACACTTTTTCTCAGGCCTCCCTGGTTATTTTCCCTTGTTTATACAACTTCCCCTTTAAAGTTTCTGCTAAAGCATTGCCCACCCCTCCCTACCGATAAAAAAGCTTTTCCTGTTTGATTTTGAGACACTTGCATATATCTGATAGAGCATTCTCCCTCTTGCAATAGTCTTACTTTTAAATAGAGTCTCTCCTTATCTAAGTCCAGATTTGTTTTTATTCAACAACATGAAATTTTAAAAATGGAGTAGAAAGATTAGTATAAATATAAAATATATGTAAAATCTGAACAATTTTGTAACACCAGATAGGAACTTTTTCTATGAGTAATGGAAACTTAGATAATTCAGGATAATCCTGAAAAAAATTTTAAATCCCCTGAGTACCTCAAATTTTCAATGGGATAGTGAAGACTATTTCAAATTAAGAACAGAGAGATATTCCATTTTCATATTCAGAAGACTTAATAATGTAAAGCTGTCAATTTTTTTTTGCCAAATTCTGAAAGATCTCAAAATTCTGTGTGCATGTAAATATTCATGTGTTGATTCTAAAATTTATATTGAAATGTAAGAGGTCAAAAATGCCCAAGACAATCTTAAAAATGTAAAAAAATATATAAAGGTAAAACACATAGTGTATTGTCCAAAGTGTTGACAAAATAACCAATGGAATAGAAAATAGTGACCAGTAACAAAGCCACCCATGTATGGCACTTGACCTATCATAAAAGTTGATACTGCATGGATATTAAGAACAGGATCTTTTCAATGAACGATTGAACTGGTAATTTTTTTTCTGTATTAAAAATATCATGACCATGTTTCTAACATATAAAATACTTCCATTACTATTCTAATGTAAAAAATAAAATAAAAAAAAATTTCTAGGTAAAAATATAAGGGATCATCTTTAGGCATGAAGAGTAGGAACATATACCTTTAAACAAATCACAAAATGCACAAAAGGAAAAATTAACAAATTTGACTATATTGAAATCAGAACTTCTGTTTAACTAAAGATAGTGGTAAATTCAGCCTTCAGTACTGGCAAATATATTTGGAACACACAAAACCTACAAAGAATTATAATATATAATCAATATATAAAGCCTACAAATCAATTTTTAAAAGACAGAAATCCTAGAAAAAATATGGGCAAAAGATTTGACCAGTGTTCTAGAAAAGATGAAAGAAGATACCAAAAGAGACATTAAATATATGTAAATGTATACAATTTCATTAATAAATAGAAAAATATAAGAGGGGGATCAAGATGGCAGAATACAAGGACATGGAGCTCACCTCCCTGCACAGACACATCAAAGATACATCTACATGTGGAAAAATTCTCATGGCAAACTAACTGGAAACTGGCAGAATTTCTATACAACCAAGGTTTCAAAAAAGATTCCCATGTAACTGGGTAGGATAGGGAAAAAAACAAAACAAAACAAAACAGAAGTTCAGGAGCTGTTTCCCTGGGAGGGAGTCCAAGAGGAAAAAAGAAGATTGCATGGGACAGACACTCACCCTGGGGAGTACGTAGGTCAAGCTACAGACTGGGCATCCCAGTCCTGGGGTCCTACACAGAGGAGACAAGGACCCTAGGCTGCTGGGAGAACCTCTGGGACAAATAGAAGGGCTGGGGCTGGAAAAGACTAGGCTCCACTCACAGGAAGTGCACAGGTGCTGGCTTGCCAATAGACAGGACAGAGAGAGCTCTGCACTAGAGGTTCCTGCCTCACTGCACTCCCCAATCCAAGCTGGGCAAACACCCTGGCCCCACTCACTTCATGACGCAGCTTTGTGTGGGATCTAGGACAGCCAGATCTTGGAAAAAGACTCAATCTTGCAAAGCAGAGATGGCCAAGGTATGTGGGTTGAGGTCTTGGTGGGGCCATGGTGGTCATTGCTTGTGATAACTCAAACAGCACCACAGAGGCAGTCCAGACCTCTGACAGCTAAACAGCCCTCAAGCTCTGGTGACCAACATGCGATGAACCACACTCCCAAGTTAAGTGAACACTCCAACCCTGCCCACTCCATGCCGTAACCTTGCACTAGATCTGGGATGACCACAACAGGGGAAAGGATGCTATCTTGGACTACGACTAAGTGGAGGCACATATGCCTTCACAGGCAGTGCATCTGACCTCTGTGAGCACACAAGCCTCACTTACTTCAGCACTCCCCTCCTTTGGGACAAAGGCTCCAGAGTGGGGAGAAGGAAAAACACACACTTAAAGGGAATAGAATCTGTTCAAACCCAACACACAGGGATTACACACCAGCAACTGGGGAGCAGCACCCCCCACCGCAACAGGGTGGCAATAATCATGGAGCATATGGGAGGTTGTGCCTCACACTTTGTGCAGTCTTTAGCAGCTCCAACATCAACCACACTCCCTATCAAGGTGATAGTGGCCAGCACATTCTGAGGAAAGATGTGGCTGGCATCCACATCAAATTCAACCCTCGCACCAAAGACACTGGG
Organism: Kogia breviceps; assembly: GCF_026419965.1. Classification (NCBI taxonomy): domain Eukaryota; kingdom Metazoa; phylum Chordata; class Mammalia; order Artiodactyla; family Physeteridae; genus Kogia; species Kogia breviceps. Next base: position 45,126,163 of record NC_081317.1, on the reverse strand, counting down.
CACACACAATCTACACAGGGATGCTCCCACATAAAACGCCCCTTCAAGATCACAACAGATAACTGTTTCACCTGAATTCATACAGAGAGGAAGTAAAATGAAAAGGTGGAGAAACTATTCCCAATTAAAAGAGCAAGAGAAAATCCCTGAAAAAAATAATGAAACAGAGATAGCCTACCAGACACTGAATTGTAAAAGTAGGTCATAAAAATGCTAACTGAATTAAGAAAGAATATAAACACAGATCATTTTAACAAGGAACTGGAAACTATAAAGATGACTGAATCAAAAATAGATAATTCAATTTCTGAGATAAAAAGCAATCTAAAAGCCATTAATAGTTGACAAAATGACACAGAAAATTGCATAAGTGATCTGGAAGATAGAATAATGGAAATTACCCAACCAGAACAGCAGACAAACAATTTTTAAAAAAGGAAAGGAAGCAAAATATGATATCTATAGGCTACTATGAAACATGCCAATAAGCATAATAGGGGTTCCAGAAGGAGAAGAGAGAGAAGGGGATAGAAAATATATTTGAAGACATCATGGCTGAAAATTTCCCAAACCTAAAGCAGGAAATAGATATCCAGGTACAGAAAACACAGAGGGTCTCAAACAAGATGAATCCAAACAGACACATGCCAAGACATATCATAATTAAAATGGAAAAAGGTAAAGAGAGAATTCTAAAGCCAACAAGAGAAAAACAGAGAGTCATATACAAGGAAACCCCCATAAGACTATCAGCTGATTTATCTGCAGAAACTTTGAAGGCCAGAAGAGAGTGGTATGATATATTCAAAGTCCTGAAAGTGAAAAACCTGCAACCTTGAGTAGTCTACACAGCAAGATTGTCATTTAGAACAGAAGGAGAGAGAAAGATTCTGTCAGACAAGCAAAAAATAAAATAAATTAGCAATATTATACTTATCATAAAAGAAATGTTGTCTCTAAATGGAAAATAAGCAAGAATCGATAGGAAGGGGAAAATATCAATAGCAAAGGCAAATATACAGTAAGGATCAAACATCACTTAAATAAGCCAGTATATATATTAAAAAACAAACAAAAATAGTTGTAAAAGTGACTATAACTACAATAAACAGTAAAGAGATAAGCATGAAGATGTAAAATATGACATCAAAAACACAAAATGTGGGGGAGGGAGTAAAAAGTGAAGATCTTTTAGAATGTGTTTGAACTGAAATAGTTATCAATTTAAAGCAAGTATATATAATTATGGGTCAACATATCTGAATCCTATGGTAAGCACAAATCAAAATCCTGAAATAGATATTAAAAAAAAGGAAAGAAACTAAAAAAGAAAATAACCAAACCACAATGGGGCAAAGAAAAAAGAAGAAATATAGAAAGAATTACAAAAACAACATGAAAACAAGGAATAAAATGGTAATAAGTCCATAGCAATCAATAATTACTTTAAATGCCAATGAAATAAATGCTCCAATAAAAAGACATAGGATGGCTGATTGGATTAAAAAAATAAGAATCCTCAATATGCTGCCTACAAGAGACTCACTTCAGGCTAAAAGACACAGACTAAAAGTCAAGGAATAAAAAATATTTCATGCAAAAGGAAAGGACAAAAAACAGGGGTAGCAAAATTCATATCACACAAATAGACTTTAAAACAGAGGCTATAACAAAAGACAAAGGAGGGCATTATATAATTATAAAGGGATCAATACAAGAAGAGGAAATTACACTTATTAACATACACACCCAATACAGGAGCGCCTAAATATATAAAGCAAACACTAACAGATGTAAAATGAGAAACTGACAATAATACAATAATATTAGGAGAATTTAACACTCCACTGACATCAATGCACAGATCATCCAGACAGAAAATCAATAAAGCAACAGAGGTCCTAAATGACACAACAGATCAGTTGGATTTAAATGATATCTACAGGACACTTCATCCAAAAATGGTAGAATATACATTCTTTTCAAGTGCACACGGAGTGAGCTCCATGATAAACCATATACTAGGTAACAAAACAAGCCTCAACAAATTTAAGAGGATAAAAATTATTTCAAGCATGTTTGCTCACCACACTGGTATGAAACCAGAAAGAAATAAAAATAATAAAAATAAATAAACACATGGAGACTAAACAACATGCTACTATAAAACCAATGGGTCAATGATTAATTCAAAGAAGAAATCTGACAAAACATTGAGACAAATGAAAATGAAATCAGCAATTTACAAAATCTATGGGATGCAGCAAAAGCAGTTCTAAAAGGGAAATTTATAGTGATACAGGCCTTCCTCAAGAAACAAAAAAATCTCAAATAAACAACCTAAGCAAACACCTAGAAGAATTAGATAAGGGAGAACTAAGTCCAAATCAGTAGACGGATGGAGTTATTAAAGATCAGAGAGGAAATAAATAAAACATAGATCAAAAAGCAATAAAAAAATCAAAGAAACCAATAGTTGTTGTTGTTTTTTTTTTTTTGAAAACTGATTAACCCCTAGCCAGGCTCACCATGAAGAAGAGCGGACCCAAATAAACAAAATAAGAAATGAAAGAGGAGAAATAACAATTGATATGAAAAAGATATTTTAAAAATCATAGGAGAATACAACAAATAGTTATATGCCAACAAATTGGACAACCTAGAAGAAATGGACATATTTCTAGAAACATACAGCCTGCCAAGACTGAGTCAAGAAGAAAGAGATAAATTGAACAGACCAATCACTAGAAGTGAAACAGGATCTGTGGTAGAAAAACTCCCTGCAAACCAAGGTACAGAACTGGATAGCTTCCCTGGGGAATTCTACCAAACATAAAGAACTTATCTATCTTTCTCAGACTATTCCAAAAAACTGAAAAGGAGGGAACACTCCAATAAATTCATTTTATAAAGCCAGCATTATCTTGATACAAAAATCAAAAACAGCCCCCAAATGAATATTACAGGCCAATATTTCTGATGAATATAGATGCAAACATCCTCAACAAAATATTAGCAAACTGAATCCAACAATACATAAAAAGAATCATACACCACGAACAAACTGAATCTATTCCAGGGTCATAAGAATGGTTCAACATATGCAAATCAATTAATGTCATACACCACATTAATAAACGGAAAGACAAAAAACACATGATAATCTCAATAGATACTGAAAAGGTATTTGACAAAATTCACCATCCATTCATGATAAAAACTCTCATCAAAGTAGGCATAGAGGGAACATATCTCAACATAATAAAGGCCATTTATGACAAAGTCACAGCCAACATAATATTCAATGGTGAAAAGCTGAAAGACTTTCCACTAAATTCAGGAACAAGACAAGGATGTCCACTCTGAATGCTTCCATTTAACATAATATTGGAAGTCCTAGCCACAGCAATCAGACAAGAAAAAGAAATAAAATGTATCCAAATAGGAAGAAAAGGTATAAAACTGTCACTATTTGCAGATGACATGATACTCTATAGAGAACGCTAAGGTTTCTGCTGAAAAACTAATAGAACCATAAATGAATTCAACAAGTTTATGTGATACAATATTAATATACAGGAATCTGTTATGGTTTTATACTCTAATAATGAAATATCAGAAAGAGTAAAAAAAATCATGTTTAAAATTAGATCAAAAAACAATTAAATACCTAGGAATAAACTTAACCAAGGAGGTGAGAGACCCATATGCTGAAAACTATATTGATGAAGGAAACTGAAGATGATTCAAAGGAATGGAAAGATAAGGCTGTTCTTTAACTGAAATAATTAATATTATTAAAATGACCATACTATCTAAAGCAATCTACAGATTTAATGCAATCCCTAATAAAAATATCCAGGACATTTTTCACAGAGCTAAACTAATAATCCTAAAATTTATCTGGAACCACAAATGACCTCACATTGCCAAATCAATTCTGAGAAAAAAGAACAAAGCTGGAGGTATAACCGTCCCAGATTCAGACTATAGTACAAAGCTATGGTATTCAAAACAGCATAATATTGGCACAGAAACAGACACATAGATCAGTGGAACAGAATAGAGAGCCCAGAAATCAACCCACACACCTATGGTCACTTAATTTACAACAAAAGAGGCAAGAATATACAATGGCAAAAATACAGTCTCTTCAACAGGTGGTGCTGGGAAACTGGACAGCTAAGTATTGCACAATAAAATCAGAACATTCCCTCAGCTATAAACAAAAATAAACTCTAAATGCTTTAAAGACCTAAATGTAAGACATGAAATCATAAAACTCCTAGAAGAGAACATAGGCAAACACTCTTTCACACAAATTTTCTTGGATCAGTCTCCAGAGACCAAAAAAAAAAAAAAAAAAAAAAAGCAAATAGCAAAAATAAACAAATGGGACTAAATTAAACTTAAAATCTTTTGCACAGAAGAGGAAACCATGTACAAAATGAAAATACAACATAGAGAATGGGAGCAAATATTTGAAAATGATGCAACAGACATGGGGTTAATATCCAAAATATAAAAACAGCTCATACAATGCAATACCATAAAAACAAACAATCCAATAAAAAATGGGCAAAAGATTTGAACATTTTTCCAAAAAACACATACAGATGGCTAAAAGGCACATGAAAGGATGTTCAACATTGTTAATTATTAGAGAAAAAGAAATCAATACCACAATGAAGTGCCACCACACACCCGTCTGAATGGCTCTCATGAAAATGTCTACAAATAACAAATATTGGAGAGGACGTGGAGAAAAGATAACCATTTGTAAACTGTTGGTGGAAATGTAAATTGGTGCAGCCACTATAGAAAACATTATGGAGGTTCCCTAAAAAACTAAAAATAGAACAACCATATGATTTAGCAATCCCACTCCTTCGTATATATCTGGAAAAATGAAAACACTAATTTGAAAAGATACATGCAGCCCAATGTTCATAGCAGCACTATGTACAATAGCTAAGACACAGAGACTACCCAAGTGTCCATCAACAGACAATTAGGTTAAGAATATATATACATACACACACACACACACACACACACACACACACACACACACACACACACAATGAAATGTTACTCAGTCATAAAATATAATGAAAAACTGCTATTTGCAGCAACATGGATGGACCTAGAGAATATTATGCTTAGTGAAGTAAGTCAGAGAAAGACACTATATGATATCTTTAATATGCAGAATCAAAAAAATAATACAAATGGATCTAACCAAAACAGAAACAGACTCACTAACATAGAAAACAAACTCGTGGTTACCAATGGTGAGAGGGAAAGGGAAGGGACAAATTAAGTTTATGGGATTAACAGATACAAACTACTATATATAAAATAGATAAGCAACAAGGATTTACTGTATAGCACAAGGAACTATACACACTATCTTGTATTAACCTATAATGGAATATAATCTGCAAAAACACTGATTCACTAAGCTGTACACCTGAAACTAACACAAAATTGTAAAGCAACTATCCTTCAATAAAAAAACAAATTAAGTAAAAAAGAATACAATGGAATCAACCAGTATAGGAAGAGGTAAAATTCTGAGGATTGAGAACAAACAAAAACCTGAAGAGGGCACAAGGGAGGTAGAGAAAAGACAAGAGATCAAGACAGAGAAGACTCAGATTCCCTGAATCTGCTTTTCTATCTACAGAATGGGAGTAATTATTGTAAAATCCTGAATTTAGGTGTAAAATGTCACGTGCACAAATACAGAAAGGGGAATTTCTGATAAGAACCAGGGGTTTTAGCTGACTAGAAGGTCAATATGACCCATGGTGTGGCATATGCAATTGTAAAAAACAAATACAGTCTCCAGCTGTGTGAACAGAAGTAAAATTATTTTCAATAAATAAGGCAAGAACAACAACAACAAAAAATAAAACCATAATTGACATCACTATGAATAAATCAGTGGAATTTTAAGAAAATAAAAAAAAAGAAAACAGTAACAACTTTTGGTTTATGAAGGGATAGGGACTCATAAAAAGCTTGAGTGAGGGTGGATTGGTCAATTACCTTCAATAACAATTTGATACTATTTACAAAATGTGTTAAATAATGAAAAAAAATTTTGGTCTTTGTTCTGAGTTCCTGGCATACCCTCTAAAATCCTGGGAATGTCCCAAATGATTGGAGTGTCTTTATTATTCATGAACCCTTTGGGTCATATCTGAGTTTATGATAATCAGGCAATTTAGGATGGGGTTGGTGACCAGAAAGACCAACCATATGGTTGGATCATTAGGGCTTTGAGTCAGCCCAACTTTCAGGAAGGGGAGGTGGGGTAGATAGAGACTGAGTTCAGTTATGTGACCAACGATTTAATCAATGATGCCTATATAATAAAGCCCCCAAAATAAAAACTGTGAACATAGAGGTTTAGAGTAATTTCCCACTTGGTGAACACATGAGTGTGCTGGGAGTGTGATGCACTCTGATTCTATGAGGAGAAGGCACAGAAGCTCTACATTTGGGAACCTCCCATACCTTGTCCTATCCTGATTTGTATCCATTACTATAAAATTGCAACAGTAAGTATAGAACTTTCCTGAGTTCTTTGTATTGTTTTAATGACTTTTCAAATCTTAGTGAGGTTGTGGAAACTCTTCTGGACTTGTAGCCAGTTGGTCAGAAATGTGGAAGGCTATGGGAACCCTGAGTATGTGGCTAGTATCTAAAGTAGTGACACCCTTATTGAGTTCCATGCCATTAACAAATAGCGTATGAAATAACTTCAGGTTGTTAGAATCCAAATTGCATTACCATGCAATAGGTATACACCATGATCTTACAATTATACTCCTAGGTGTATTCCCTAGGTGTATTACTTAATCCATGTATGCACCAGAAGACATGTATTGTTAGTAGCATTATTCATAAAGTAAAAACCTGCATAAGCCATAAGCCTAACTGCCTATTGGCAGTACAAACTATAAAATGCTTTATATTCATAAAAGAAATACAGGCAATGAAAATTAATGAACTACAACTACATGCAAAAACACAGTTGAGTCTTAAAAACACAACTTTGAATGATAGAAACTTATCACAAAAGAATACATGTCTATACAATGATGTGTATAAAATTGATGACTGATTTGCAGTACAAAAAAACAAACAAAAACTAACACTAAACTTTCTTTGGGTTATTTGTATGGTAATATGTTAATATAAATGTTTCAGACATAACATGAAATTTCTAAAAATATTATATGTTCTGGTATAATGTTATAAGTCATAATTCTAGTTATTACTTTAAAATGTATATCTCAGAAATAACTAAATTTCCTTGTCAATTGCATTATTATGAACTTTCATCAAATCTTTAACCATGGTCATTTTTAAGTCTTTTGTCATTTACAGACAGTTCTGGGTGTACTCTGATGCTTTTGCAAAAATGTTCCTATAAAAGGGTTTCATCTTCAAGGAATTCATGGCAAAGACTCTGACAAGTACAGGTTTCTGGTAACTGACTATACTGCTGAGCTGAATGAATAAGCATTTTCAGAACTCTAATGGAAAACTGATGAATTCAAAAATGTGCTAACAAAATATCAAGATGAAAAAAATTAATTACATGGGACTGAGTGAACTGATGAGGATGATTATAATTTTTGTGACTTTCTGTTTGAATAAAAAAAATCCCCCCCAAATTAAAATCAAATAAAGTGAGTTGAAGTCACACACACACAAAAATACATGCATTGTAATTCTCTTTATGTATAATACAAACACAGTCTGTAGAAAAGTAATAAAGAGAAACCTCAATTAATTAGAGTTGGGAGACCAGAAAGGAGAGCTCTCACACCCTATGACCATAGCAGAGTACAATAAGAGGAAGAAAGACTCTTTTCCTGGCAAGGACTCAGCCAATGAAAAACCATGGACTCTTTCTTTACCATAGCCCTCTCAACATCCTTTTCCTCTCTATGAAAGAGTTCTCCCTCCCTTGCCATGTGGGGATTTGCACATGGCTCACCATGGTTGCAGACCCCAAGCTGCAATTCTCTGCTGATCCCAAAGAAACTCATCTTTGCTGGAGAAATATCTGGCAGTCTATTTGTTTTAGGACAACATTTTGGTGGCCCATATGGAGACCAGAGAAGACCACCAAAGGCTCCAGGGCTGGTGAACAAACAGGTGCCATATCCACAAACTGAACCCACTAAGCTGATTTTCTTGCTGTCCCTGGAGTTTGAAGGTATGTCTTTTTCCTGGATCTCAGCTTGTGCCCTTTTTGCATTTGAATCTCTCTAGGATTTACGCAGGAACTATTTTAAGGTTTTGTTCTTTCTGGTTAAGGCCTTGTTCTGTATGTGAGTACTTGGTTAGGCACTTTGATCTGATTTCAAGTTTAGACTATTTCAACTGAAACTGGCTGAGAAGCCACTGGCCCATTCCTTCAGGGACAGGGACTGCTTCACGGAAACTATGCCAGTTTTTCAGTTATCTGCCCATTCCTTTGGGGTAGGAGCTGTTCTCTGGAAACTTTGGTTTGGTTCTTCTGAGACCAAGCTGTTTTCTTAGAACTGGCTAGTATTAGCTTGCAAGCAGTTTAAATTGAGCTGTTTGAGCTCTAAGCTGTCTAAGCTGTTTGAAAATTATTCTTTTACTCTGTAGTAATAAATCTCTAAGAAATGGGATCCCAGTTATTTAAATATTTTTTAGGGCTCCCTGCATTCAGGGACTTTAGCCAACAACAATTTTTCCTCATGTGCATTTTTAACTAAATGGAATGAGCTGACCAAAGGCAATTTAGAATATCTATGGCTATTATGGACTTTTAAAATCCCCAAACTTAATTTCCTTAAAATTGAATTGGACCCCAAAGCTCAAAACTTTCCAGAACTGAGTGGAATGCTTATTTTGATTGATATTTCGAGGTTCCCCAACATTACCAGGAGTCTAAAATTGCCTCTACACAAAATATTATTTTAAGATTAGCTGAGGCAAACGAATGATTAAAGAAAGATAAAATGGCTTCCAAAGCCTCAGGTTCTTCTTCCTTGGCCTGTCTCAAGCTCTGTCTCTAGCGCCATCTTGTCTCTCTTCCTAAGATTCTCATGGCCAGACTCCTCTTCCAGCACCAATTTCCTCCTTTCCTTCTACACTGCCCATGCCTCCTCTGCACCCTCAATCACCCCAAACTAATTCTATTGCCAAATATCCCTTTTTCTCTGAAACTCCCCACTCCCTTTTCTTCTGAAATTACCAGAGCCTGTCTCCTTAAAATTAAGTTTTCTGATGATCCAGAGGTTAAACCATTAATTTCTTATATTCTCTGGACTAAAGCTGAACAGTGAGCTACAGTCAAAGATTCTCCAAAAGTAGTTGAACATCCTCAAAGACTTGAAGAAGAATATAATAAAGTCATTCAAACTTATCAACCTGGTTCCTCTGACTTATATCATCTAGTTCATATGTTTGTTGGTGAAGTTCAGGTTAAGCATTGGATGAAAATCACTAATTGGGAAAATCTTGAAAGGTCTCTAGAATTACAACCAGTAGAACCTTGTAACTTATTATATAATCAGGCTTGGGCAATCACTAGGCAATTCATTGTACAATTCTCAGGATTTTTCCAAACCCTATTGATTGGAACAAAATTTAGGTTTGCAAACAAAAATCTGATGAACCTATACATGACTACTACAACTGACTTCAGATTATTTTTAAAGAAAGTTCTGTTTTTCCACCAGATGTTGATTTCACCTAGGTAGCTCTTAACTCTATGTTTATTAATGGTCTGAACTGGGACCTTTACTTTAGTAAAAAAAAAAAAAAAAAGGTCAGGATGGAATAGGAAATTAAGTCAATTCCAGATTTAGTTAATTTGGCAAACCATCTCTCTCACACTTCAGATGAGTCACCTCAAAGAAAGACCACCACAATTCTTAATCTTCAACTCCAGCAATTGAAGGCTCCTAAACAAAACCAAACTCTCCTAGTTTCTGCTTGTATTGCAAAGATCCAGGACATTGTAAAAGGAATTACCCAGAGGAGTTTTTGTAACCCATGAGAATACACATTTGTTGAAGAAATATCTAGCAGCCTATTTGTTCTTAGGTCAACAAGTCAAAAGTATATCATATTGTTTATGAAAACATCTACAGGTTAAAATATATATTAAAACAAGGCAGTGGTTACCATAAATTTCAGAATAGTGATTATCTTTAGAGGGGAATGTTATTAGTAGGTTGGAGCAATTGTAGAAATTAAGATGCTGACAAATGTTCCATTTATTGTCTCAAATGGTGTTTACATGAGTGGTTGTTTTGTGAAGCAATTTTGCTGTTTGTTTTATGCACATTTCTATATGTAGGTTACATTGCACTAAACAAAAAATCAGAAGGATTTCATAGTAATGAAAACGTGTGACAAAGTTTTACCAACTTCCTTTGATCGATATTGACAATGAATGCACCAGGTTTATTATATAAATGTTTGCTTCTAAAATGATGGAAGCCAATTATTATCTAAGGGAAATTTTGTTTCATGATATTATATGTTTTCATGATATATTTCATAAGGGCATCAGCAATTCATTGGCAAAGTTGAATGAGGCTTGGCCAAGCCCCATACAAAGTATAAATAAAATATTAGAATTGAGTCCAAATAAATAAGATTTTAGAAATGTAAATTCTTCTATTTTCATAAGGTTTTATGATCTTGTCACTTAAGCCCGGGTCTAGGAAATTAATTAGTGTTATAGAAATCAAACTTGAAAGGGCCCAGTTAGTGCACAATGTTGTAAAAATCTATGACATTTGAAATCAGAGCAAATCAATGTTTTGCCATATAAAATCGAATGATTAAAAAAAAACCCAAATATTATTTTTGAATCAGATATATATTACTGCTCATTCCTCAATATTTATTACAATTTTTGAAGAAATACTTAAAGTATTCTCGTCAATAAGTTTGAGGTTCACTTGATTTCATTCATCCCAAACTCCCCAGCATTTACTTTAAAAAAAGACCACATTTGTCATAATATGACTAATATATCATGACAGAAATGTTTATTGTTTTCATTTATTTTATAATCCTATTCTTCAAGTTGTTGTAAAATAAATGATCAAAATAGGTTTTTGTGTGTGTGTGTTTCTAAAAACAGCAGCAAGTCATAGTCTAGGGCAGTTTTTCAAAAGCCTATTTGTACAAAATAATTATTTGTAAATGAGAATTCTGATTCAGTAGATTTGGGGAGTGGTCCAAGTACCTGTATTTTTGAAAAGGTCTGTGAAAAAATTCAGTGTACAGTATAGTTTTGGAATAAATAAATTCTACAGAAATTCCTATTTATTACCATAGTTCCTTCCTTTCAGAAGTGTTTGTAATCATTTCCAGGACAAAATAGTTCAATTCTTATGATACACGATTTCCTCCTACTTTCTAATTTTTAGGATCATTCTAACTTCTTATAGAATAGAGAAATTAGGATTTGTAGTTTTCTTTTTTATTCAAGGGTAATGATTAACATAAAGTATTTATCTCCTTTTCCATATTCTTTACCTCTCTGGGACCAATTAAAAATTACGGCTTGGCTTCCAAGAGATTTCTACATTTTTAGTAAAACATGAACTACAATTTGAAAATATGCACCCCCAATTGATTTTCAAGTCTTGATCTTCTGAGCAATTTAAATGTTATCCCTCCCATCATGCACAAGCAAAGAGGATAAAATGTTACATATATGAACCTTAGTTTCAATACCATTGTCTAAAAAGGGTGGGACTCTCTAAAAAAGGCTTTAAAGAATGAGATATTTGGGACATTACATGTCTACTATCCCAGTATATTGGCTTGTCTGACAATAAAGCTAACCCCATTTCTCAACCTTTCTGTTTTCAATAGTGTTAGAATAGTAGAGCCTTTTGCAGTTCATGTATCGACAGCCTTAGCAGTACTGCAAAGCACAAATTTCAAGTCAAATAGGCCCACGTTCAAATTTACAAGTACACTTGACCTCTCGGAGCCTCATTTTTCTCATCCTTAAATAGGAATAATTGTGCTTTTTGCATGGAAAGTATTGACCACAGGAAGAATCTGTTGTATAAGAGCAAGAGGAAGGCATCAAGAGCAGACAGAAGAAAAAGATGAGGTTAACTTAATAAATTCAGGATAGACTGGATGACATCAAGATTTGGGGAGAGAAAGACTGATTTTTGAGAAGATAATATTTTTTTAAAAGACCAAAAACCCAGGAGGAACCATGGATTGGTTCTCATTCCCTTAACCAAAGTAATAAGGAAAACAAAGATTATAGCAGGAATCTGACTAGGTAGATGTTAAGCCCACTGTCAAAACTGCCCGGCAAATTATTAATTTCAGGTGCCCACGGTACATCTGTCTTTCAGTAAGAACATTATATTTACAGAAAAAACATTTAAGTAAACAGTTTTTAGATGTAGGGATAACAAATGTCTATCCAGCCTCATCCTGGGGAGCCATCTGGGGAGAATTTTGGCTAATATCTGGGCCACAAAGAGTACTGTCTATATTGTAATATGTGATATTCACTGAACACTTATTCTATGTCAGGTACAGTGCTAAGTAATTTACATGTGTGGACTTCTTTAATTCTCATAAAAGCCTTATGAGATTATTGTAAGTATAATCATAATGCTTTTTTGCATTTGAGGAATCTGAGACAAACAGAGCTTAAGTAAATTGTTCAAGGTCATGCAGCCTGTGTGCAGATACACATCAGTAGTATCAGTAATTATAAAATATAAAAGAACATTTTTTGCACTGTAAGTTTTCTTATAATGTCCCAGTCATTTTTTCTTTTGCTTCCCTTAGAAAAAAATAAAATCACAAAAGATTACCTCTGTAAGAAATTGGAGCTATCTTTTACAGAAAATTTATCTTTGAATATTGAATTTTAATAGTGGTATTGCAAAGATAAATTCTTGATGCATTGACAGAAAATAGGTTTTTCAATCCACTTAATAAAAATGACACAAATTGATAGAAAAAAAAATTTTAAACCAATAGTCAACATTGTTTTACCATCTGAATGACTAAAATTTTGCAATTGATTTTTTCTCCAGGTAGAAAACACTTTGAACTTTTTGACCCTAACTATTTTGAAGTATATTTTTCCCCTTTCCCTTAATTTTTTTCTTCTTAACTTCACAGACAGATCTATGACAGGAATCATGGTAAACACGTTGATACTACTCTCAGAAAAGACCACAGACCTTAAGGTGAATAGATACTCTTTTCCTTTTCCCAATTAGCTGAGATTTTTAAGATTTTCAAATAGTTAAAACTGGTAAAAGGGGAACTAATTTACAGAGCTTTATTTATAGTTTTTATATATCAGCACATTATAGAACATCACTCCACAGATACAGACACCCTGCAGATGGGGTTCCATCTGTTCAGCCTCATTTTGCTACATGCTGATGAACAAAGCCCAGTCATTGACCTTTTAAATTGCTGCTGCCTTAAACTCTCACTGAATTTCTATACCATAGACTCTGAATGTTTTCCTGCCTTGACTATTGTTTTCTTTGTCCTGTAAAAGAGTTGTTTTGCTAGATGATTTGTCTCCACAGACAATGTGTTACTTTGGGCAGGTATTGCCAATTATACATTTTATATAAATTCTAAATCTAAATTTATTCATTAAAATGCCTCTTGTTCGAACTAAAATTTTAAAAAATAGTATGGTTTAAATCAACACAATGAATGCATAAAATGCTGTCTTAGTAATTCTTTTGTTACTTTAATTAAAACTATTTTTTCTACTAGAGTCTTAGTACTGACTAAATTGACAAGGCCTTGCATTAAAAGAGCAAAGGCAAAAGAATAGCTTAAATCTCCAGGACACGTCAGCACAAACATGTAAGGCACACTGTGTTGCCCTCTATTGTCCTGAGAAACAGAATCTAAAGTTAGGATGGGTGATTTCTAGCCTCCCTCTGCAATCTCTTCTTTTCTAAGTGATTTAGAATAACAACAAACACAAAACAAAAATGACAAAGAGATGAAATAAAGAAGTCTCTGTTAGCTTTACCTCTACTGGAAGACCTACAGTTTTGAGAGGGAAACTTACGACTTCAGAAATGAAGGCTTCTAATCACCCACATGCCTCATCAGTAGTAAATTTATGGCAATACAGCACTTTTTTGTGCAATAAAATATGCTATATTGGAGGAGAGTGTAAGAACATATTATATGAGTAGGCAACTGTCTTACATAGAATAGTGTTAAACGTTTCTAGATCAGAGCTTCTTACTTTGCTTTTTGATTAATAATGCTACAGATCCACTTCTCCCCATCTGAGAATAGTCTGTTCATTGTACTCTTTACTGAATAGATGAGAATTGTAATTTCTTTCAAAGTTTCACTCCCTCTTTCTGCCTCATTCTCTTTTATCCTAGACTGTTTCTCCTGGGAGTTCGTACAGAGATAGATTGCTTGGAGTCCCCCTGCTCTGCCAATGAAAAAACAGCTTTTCTGATAATCCTAACTGTGGAAAGAATATCATCTCCCATCTCTCTCTCTCTCTCTCTCTCTCTCTCTCACACACACACACACACACACACACACACACACACACACACACACACACACGCACACATCTTTTTGAGCTACCACCTGGCAGGAATTTCAGTGTGACTAAATTCCCTTCTTTTTTCTCCTGCCAAGTACACTTAGAAATAGAAGCTTAAGGGCCCCAGTTAGGGAAGATGTGATTCTGAGTGAGACAGCTGAACCTCTGTGAGAGACAGAGCCACCTGCCAAGAAGCTGTAAAGAGCCAGTGATCTTTACAGGTCATCACGAGTGGTGACCTTCACCCCTCAGAACTTTGGGGTGGACTTGGTCACTGTCCTAGGCAGGTACAATCTAAGAGCAGACCACTTCACAATTTGTGCCAAACCGTACAGGGCAATGGAAACAATCAAGCTGGAATCCACAGAATCCTGTTTTGAATCCTGAGTTTGCCAAGTATTTGCTCTGTTTTCTTAGCTTTCTTCTTATACATGTCAACCTCATTTTTGTTCATGTGAAACTGGCTTTCCCTAATGTCTGCAAGACACTTCCTACTGCCCTTGAACCTTTATTTTCAGTTCCAGAACTCTTATTCTCAGTGTGTTTAGTATAATTCTAATACATGCACAAACACATGAGATTTTAAGCAAATACAAAATTACAATCTTGCCACATTTAGTGAATGCTTACAGTATTTTCTCTCCCATATTTTTTCCTTTTTCTTCTATGCTTGGCTCCCACTCAGGGTTCCAACTTGGGGTGTTTTATTTTTTGGGCCAGCATATAAATTAAACACTTCTCATTTTCTTAAAAAACTAAATGAACAAGTTTGTGATATATTAATTTCTGATATATGGTGGCACTATTTCTAAAGTCTCATGTTCTGGTGATAAATGCTATTCTTTTATGAATAATTATACATTTTGAAGCACCTCACAGTTTAATGAGGAATAACAAATACAATTTAATATCAAACAATTCATCCCAATTATCATTGAAATATTTATTTTATTGTTTTATAATAATATAAGTATATTATCATTATATATAATTGCATCAAAAAAGAAAATCACTGGTAAAAATTACGGAGGCAATTTCACAGTAAGAAATTATTGTGCAAAGCTAACAGACCTACAAAGGTCTTTGACAGACAAAATAGACACCTACAAAAAAGGATGTTTCTGCTTCTGCTTTGAATGTAATAAGTTGCAAAGGAATATTTCTTACACCCTAGTAAGAAGAACAATGCAGATGACACCTAAAATTACAGATTTGCTTAAATCTATAAAAGCTCTAAGAATCTAAGCAAATTTAAATGAATTAAAAATTCAGAAACAATCATCTTCTAGTAGAGAAGAGACCCATTGCTGGTTTTTCCTTGGCAAAACAGTGAGAAAGAAGGAAGCTGCCATCATTAGGAATTAGGAGAAACTAGCTGAATATTTTACAATTGTTTAAAGTTGAGAGATGACTAGCTTGAGTGTTTATGTTCTAGTATGTTTAGTATGTCACAGTTTAGTATGAAGCTCAAAAGAGTTTGTACCCACCCATCACCAATTTCCCACAGGCCTTCATTAAGTGCTCACTCAGAAAAAAAGGGTTCAGCAGGCGAACAGCAAAGACCCACCTGAGTACTCCAGGTCCTGAGACAGTAGGGAGAGTTCACCTATGTGCAGGAGAGAAATCTATCATTTATATAATTTATATAAATCTATCTATCTATCTATGTAGAAAATGAGAAAGTAAAATTGTTTCTAATCACAGGCAATCCAACTGTCTACCATAAAGTCCTAAGGTATCAACAAAAATGTTGGGTTGGCCAAAATGTTCCTTCGGTTTTTAAGTAAAAATAAAAGACACATTTTTCATTTTTACCAAGAACTTTATTGAACAACATATTCACCCTTTTTTTCCACTACCTTCTGCCATTTTTCAGGCAACTTCATAGTTCCATCTTCCTAAAACTTTTTATCTTTTTGAGCAAAGAACTATTCCAGGTGTCTTTTAACGTTTAAGTATAGAATTGCATGCAGAAATACAGTCAAGAAGGTTTTCATTCACTTAACTTATGTGGAACCCAAACATCAAAGTGATGAACCTAACCAAGCTGGTGCAAATGATTCTCAACTCTTGATTTGGATATTTTGAGTATGTCGGCTCTCTCCCCCATGGTATAACATTGATTGTTCTCATTTAATGTTTCGATTTGATTGCTATCAACTTCAGCTGGTCTACCCGACCGTGGAGCACCGTCCAGTGAGAAATTTTAAGCACGAAACTTAGCAAACCACTTTTGACATGTTCGATCAGTCATAGCACCTTCTCCATACACTGCACAATTTTTTTGTCTGTGTTTCAGTTGTGTTTTTACCTTTCTTGAAATAATAAAGCATAATATGTTAAAAATGTTGCTTTTCTTCCATCTTCAATATTAAAATGGCTACACAAAAATTCACCAATTTTGATGTTATTTTTTTTTTAAATGCTCACTGATAGGACAGCTGTCACAACACAATCTAACAAAATTGTTTTGAGTGAAATTAAAGACAACTTAGTGCTACTAGAGCCATCTTATGGAAAAAAACGAACAAACATTATGGGCAACACAATATTTTAATTCTAGCATTATTAGTTGGTAGTATTTAGTAGTAAAATTAACAAGGAATTAAGCAGCAAGATACAAAGTCAATATCAAAGTGAAGAGCATTTCTATATATTGTTAACAAACAAATGGAGAATGAAACTTGTAAAATACCATTTACAGATGGTAGGTATATATGTGTATACATATATATCCATATATATGTGTATATATATATATATGTGTGTGTGTATATATATATATATATATCTCCATTCATTTGAAGGCCTTCGGAAAAAGATTGAGCTCCCTAAGGAAGAGAGAATTCAGCCAGCAGACAGTGTTTGGACTCCAGTTGCAAGAGCAACTCTTTCCTGGATCTCCAGCCTGCCAGCCTACCCTGAAGATTTTGGACTTGCCAGGCTTCACAATCACATGAGGGAATTCCTTAATATTTCCTTAATATTTATTTTTAGATTTATCTCACATCCTTCTGTTTCTCTAGAGAACCCTGACTACTATAGCCACATAATTCTACTCTTACTTTGCAAATCTATCCTTCCCTTTATAAAATCTATAAGATGTAAACTCCCTTTCAATGTACTATGTAGAGACATGTTATTCCTCCTTCCACTGAAGTCACTTTATGCATAGGTCTGAAACCCAAGATGATATAATTCTTAGTCAACAATGTAGAAATAGGATTAAATCATTATGTACTAAATAATTTTCTAAATGTGATCACTCATAAGAGTATCATTTTGATACTAAACAAGGGGTATTTCAGCAAGGAATCGTTCTTTGAAATTCATAAGATGTGGACAACAATTTAATCTCTCACCATGAAAGAGAAAGCAGAAGCACATTTTAAAGAGTATTTCTTTAGATAAAGTGACTCAGCAACCTTTGAGTAAATGTCTTTGATGAATAAGCTCAAACTATTGGACATTGTATTGTACTCTCTAAGCATTTGGTCAATACCTCTCTGATACAGTATGACGCATTACAGTTGGTCAGGAACCCAAACCTGGGTTCCCATTTACCTAGCTAACTATTCTAACTCACAAGATAAGATAAATCATTCTTGATTTATCCACCCATAACAGGAAGACCTCTCATTTTTTCCATCTCCAAGTGTTATCTTATTTTCAAGTTTACTAATTCAGAAACAATACTACTTTACTATTTAAAAATAAAAGTAGAAAGGTAAAATGTCTGAAGATGAGAGAATTCCTTATTTTTAAAAGTAATTCACCCTAAATGAGGCACTCCAAACTTCAATTTCAGTAGAGACATAGTAACAATTAGACATTATACTTTACTGGTCCTACTCATGAAGTTATAAGAATATCATATTCTCTGAATCCTTCCTGACTGCTTCAGAAAGTCATGGGAGGTAAATCTCTTTAATGTACTACTGAGTAGGGAGTCCTCCCGCCTCGCTCTCTCTTCTAAATTTGTGTGCATGAATCCTTACAATTCCCTCCGAGCATACTCTTCAGTGGTATTTTTTTCTATTCCCAATAATGGATGACTCTCTCACATTGGTGTTTTGACGTTTCTCATTAATCCAAAATAGGCTGAATTGTTCAAGACCCAAAATAATCTTCAGTGGCTTATAATGACTATACGAATATACTTGCTACTTCCTGCATATATAAACCATACATATTGCTATATCCTCATTTAATTCTGACATTGGCATATCACAATACAAGAAGAATAGCCTCCTTCCATTTAAAAAATTATTGTTATTTCTATTTAATTCGACTCTGCACATGAGGAGAAAAGGAAGAATATTTGAATCATATACCATGGTGCACTCAAAACAATCTCTTCATATTTTCTGATACTTCAACTCTCTTAGTCTAGGAATATTTCTTTCTCCTGAAGATGTCCAAAGCAGTAAAACAAACAAAAATGACCAAATATGAATACCCCATATAGTGAATTTTTCCTGGCAAGCCAATGCAGGATAAGTCTCTATTTACAATGAGTATACAACTTGACAGACTCAATGCCTCAGTTGTTTCCTATTTCCCCAGTACACAAATAAAATGAGTGGACAATGATTGGTCTTAAAGCCAATGGCCAAATTTTAGAAAATATATTATAATGGACCCTATTCTTTCCAATATGGGAAGACTACATCTCAAGGGGAGAAGGAAAGGAGCTAGTTTACCTCACTCTAAAATACCTGTTAAATGTTAGAGTGTCTTTTAACTTATGTACTATATGACATCACTCTTATCAATTCAATTTCTGGAGGGAGATACGGTTTTATAAACTTGAATTGTTAATATTACTCCAAGGACAGAAACCGGAGTAGCCCTCCTTTTTTAAAAAAAATAAATTTATTTATTTAATTTTATTTTTGGCTGCATTGGGTCTTCGTTGCTGTGCGCAGGCTTTCTCTAGTGGCGGTAAGCGGGGGCTACCTACTCTTCATTGAGGTGCGCAGCCTTCTCAATGCGGTGACTTCTCTTGTTGCAGAGGACAGGCTCTAGGCGCGGTGTCTTCAGTAGCTGTGGCATGTGGGCTCAGTAGTTGTGGCTCACAGGCTCTAGAGCACAGGATCAGTAGTTGTGGTGCACAGGCTTAGTTGCTCTGTAGCATGTGGGACCTTCCTGGACCAGGGATTGAACTCATGTCCCCTGCATTGGCAGGCGAATTCCTAACCACTGTTCCACCAGGGAAGTCCCAAGGTAGCCCTACTTTGAGTTCCAATAAAACAGTTGTAATTCTGGTGGTAGAGCATAATTTCACCAACTCAGAAAAATCATAATAAGTTATTCTTTTACGAGCATCTTTTATGTGCTAGGCTTATAGTATGTGCATTATTTTTAAATATTCCAAAGATATAAGGTTTTATAGTATTTATTGCATGCCAAGTCTTGAGATGGGTAGTAGTATTATTTCCAGTTTATAGATGAGGAAACTGAAGTACAGAAAGTGAAGTAACTTACTAGCTAATGTCCTGGCTAGTGTCAAAGGCCAAAGTTAAAATAGAATTCTCAGCAGCTATGCTTTCTAAAATATTTTAAAGCAAAAATATCATATGCTCAATAAATAATGAACAAAACTGAGCTGAATTTCAATATGTTCACACTTTTAAAATGTGGTTTTGGCCAAGTTACGTATACTTTAGTTTGAAACAAACAAAAAAATGAATTGGCAATATAAATGCCATTGTCCAGCAGTCTTTCAAACTCAAATCTCTGAGGATCACAATTAAAAGCCTTTCTGAGAATTCAATAACCAAAAACAAAGCACACATACACACACACACACATACACACAACACAACTTTTAAGGTTACTCAGATAATTATTTAAAAATATATTACAAAAGAAAAGAAAAGAAAAAAAAAGAAAAAAAATATATATATATTACAGGCGCCCAGAACGGAGCCCACGTTTCTGCAGAGCTGGAACTCCCGGCTCGGGGTCTCTTCCCTCCGTCGTCACAGAACTGTCCTGGGGCCCGAGGGGAGGGCGGCCTCACTGAGACTGCCGGCTGTGGAGGGCCCCGGCGGCCTAAGCCGCGACAGTCGTGGGGACGGCGGGCCGATTGTTTCAACAAGTAACTTAAAGACAACATGGAAAAACAAGGAGGTTTGTGCCTGAGATCATGTTGATGTGAAACCAGGGATGGCCACCTTGTGCCAGGAAGATGGTGGAGAGTAAGACGCGGAGATCACCTTCCTCCCCACAGATACATCAGAAATACATCTACACGTGGAACTTCTCCTATAGAACACCCACTGAACACTGGCAGAAGACCTCAAACCTCCCCAAAGGCAAAAAACTCCCCACGTACCTGGGTAGGGCAAACGTAAAAAGAATAAACAGAGACAAAAGAATACGGACGGGACCTGCACCAGTGGGAGGGAGCCGTGAAGGAGGAAAGGTTTCCACACACTAGGAGCCCCTTTGCGGGCGGAGACTGCGGGTGACGGAGGGGGGAGCTCCGGAGCCGTGGAGGAGAGCGCAGCAACAGGGTGCGGAGGGCAAAGCGGAGATTCCTGCAGAGGATCGGTGCCGACCAGCATTCACCAGCCCGAGATGCTTCTCTGCTCACCCGCCGGGATGGGCAGGGGCTGGGAGCTGAGGCTCGGGCTTCGGTCGGAAGCCGAGAGAGGACTGGGGTCGGCTGCGTGAACACAGCCTGAAGGGGTTAGTGCACCACGGCTAGCCGGGAGGGAGTCCAGGAGAAGTCTGGAGCTGCCAAAGAGGCAAGAGACCTTTTCTTCCCTCTTTGCTTCCTGGGGCGTGAGGAGAGGGGATTAAGGGCACCGCGTAAAGGAGCTCCAGAAACGGGTGTGAGCCGCGACTGTCGGCAAGGACAGCAGAGACGGGCGTGGGACGCTAGGGCTGCTGCTGCCACCTCCAAGAAGCCTGTGACCTCCAAGTGACCTGTGTGAGCACAGGTCACTCTCCACACCACCCATCCCAGGAGCCTGTACAGCCCGCAACTGCCGGGGTCCCGGGATCCAGGGACAACTTCCCCGAGAGAACGTGCGGCGTGCCTCAGGCTGGTGCAGTGACACTCCGGCCTCTGCCGCCGCGGGCTCTCCCCGCATCCGTTCCCCTCCCTCCCCACGGCCTGAGTGAGCCAGAGCCCCGAAATCAGCTGCTCCTTTAACCCCGTCCTGTCTGAGAGAAGAGCAGACACCCTTGGACAACCTACGCGCAGAGGTGGGGCCAAGTCCAAAGCTGAACACCAGGAGCTGTGCGAACAAAGAGGAGAGGGGGAGGTCTCTCCCAGCAGCCTCAGAAGCAGCGGATTAAAGCTCCACAATCAGTTTGAAGTGCCCTGCACCTGTGGAATACCTGAATAGACAGCGAATCACCCCAAGTTGAGCAGGTGGACTTTGGGAGCAAGATATATTATTATTTTCCCCTTTTGCTCCTTTTGTGAGTGTGTATGGGTGTGCTGCTGTGTGAGATTTTGTTTGCATAGCTTTGCTTTCACAATTTGTCCTAGGGTTCTGACCGAAGCATTTTTTAAAATATAATTTTTCTTCTTAATTATTTTTTATTTTAATAACTTCATTATATCCTACTTTTCTTTCTTTCTTTTTCTTCCTTTCTTCTCTTTCTTTCTTCCTTTCTTCCCTTTCTTCCTGTCTTCCCTCCTCCCTTTCTTCCTCCCTTCCTTCCTTGCTTCCTTCCTTCCTTCCTCCCTTCCCTCCTCCCTTTCTTCATTTCTTCCTTCCTTCCATCCTTCCTTCCTTCCTTTCTTGCTTCCTTCCATCCTTCTTTCCTTCCTTCCTTTCTATTTTTTCTCCATTTTATTCTGAGCCATGTGGATTAAAGGCTCTTGGTGCCCCAGCCAGGCGTCAGGGCTGTGTCTCTGAGGTGGGAGAACCAGTTTCAGGACACTGATCCACAAGAGACCTCCCAGCTCCATGTACAAATGGCAAAAATCTCCCAAAGATCTCCATCTCAACACCAACACCCAGCTTCACTCAACGACCAGCAACCTATAGTGCTGGACACCCTATGCCCAACAAATAGCAAGACAGGACTACAGCCCCATCCATTAGCAGAGAGGCTGCCTAAAATAATAATAAGGCTACCGACATCCTAAAACACACCACCAGATGTAGACCTGCCCACCAGAAAGACAAGATCCAGACTCATCCAGAAGAACATAGGCACTAGTCCCCCCAACCAGGAAACCTACTCAACCCATTGAACCAATCTTAGCCACTGTGGACAGACACCAAAAACAACGGGAACTACGAACCTGCAACCTGCAAAAAGGAGACCCCAAAGACAGTAAGCAAAATGAAAAGACAGAAAAACACACAGCAGATGAAGGAGCAAGGTAAAAACCCACCAGACCTAACAAATGAAGAGGAAATAGGTAGTCTACCTGAAAAAGAATTCAGAATAATGATAATAAAGATGATCCAAAATCTTAGAAATAGAATAGACAAAACGTAAGAAACATTTAACAAGGGCCTAGAAGAAATAAAGAGGAAGCAAGCAGTGATGAGCAACACAATACATGAAATTAAAAATACTCTAGATGGGATCAATAGCAGAATAACTGAGGCAGAAGAACAGATAAGTGATCTGGAAGATAAAATAGTGGAAATAACTACTGCAGAGCCGAATAAAGAAAAAAGAATGAAAAGAACTGAGGACAGTCTGAGAGACCTCTGGGACAACATTAAATGCACCAACATTCGAATTATAGGGGTCCTAGAAGAAGAAGAGAAAAAGAAAGGGACTGAGAAAATATTTGAAGAGATTATAGTAGAAAACTTCCCTAATATGGGAAAGGAAATAGTTAATCTAGTCCAGGAAGCGCAGAGAGTCCCATACAGGAAAAATCCAGGGAGAAGCACACCGAGACACATATTAATCAAACTATCAAAAATTAAATACAAAGAAAACATATTAAAAGCAGCAAGGGAAAAACAGCAAATAACACACAAGGGAATCCCCATAAGGTTAACAGCTGATCTTTCAGCAGAAATTCTGCAAGCCAGAAGGGAGTGGCAGGACATATTTAAAGTGATGAAGGACAAAAGCCTACAACCAAGACTACTCTACCCAGCAAGGATCTCATTCATATTTGATGGAGAAATTAAAAGCTTTACAGACAAGCAAAAGCTGAGAGAGTTCAGCATGACCTAACCAGCTTTACAACAAATGTTAAAGGAACTTCTCTAGGCAGAAAACACAAGAGAAGGAAAAGACCTACAAGAACAAACCCAAAACAATTAAGTAAATGGTAATAGGAACATACATATCAATAATTACCTTAAATGTAAATGGAATAAATGCTCCCACCAAAAGACACAGACTGGCTGAATGGATACAAAAACAAGACCCATATATATGCTGTCTACAAGAGACACACTTCAGACCTAGGGACACATACAGACTGAAAGTGAGGGGATGCAAAAAAATATTCCATGCAAATGGAAATCAGAAGAAAGCTGGAGTAGCAATTCTCATATCAGAAAAAATAGACTTTAAAATAAAAACTATTACAGGAGACAAAGAAGGACATTACATAATTATCAAGGGATCTATCCATGAAGAAGATATAACAATTGTAAATATTTATACACCCAACATAGGACCACCTCAATACATAAGGCAAATACTAACAGCCATAAAAGGGGAAATTGTCAGTAACACAATTATAGTAGGGGATTTTAACACCCCACTTTCACCAATGGACAGATCATCCAAAATGAAAATAAATAAGGAAACACAAGCTTTAAATGATACATTAAACAAGATGGACTTAATTGATATTTATAGGATATTCCATCCAAAAACAACAGAATACACATTTTTCTCAAGTGCTCATGGAACATTCTCCAGGATAGATCATATCTTGGGTCACAAATCTAGCCTTGGTAAATTTAAGAAAATTGAAATCATATCAAGTATCTTTTCTGACCACAATGCTATGTGACTAGATATCAATTACAGGAAAAGATCTGTAAAAAATACAAACACATGGAGGCCAAACAATACACTACTTAATAACGAAGTGATCACTGAAGAAATCAAAGAGGAAATCAAAAAATACTTAGAAACAAATGGCAATGGAGACATGACGACCCAAAACCTATGGGATGCAGCAAAAGCAGTTCTAAGAGGGAAGTTTATAGCAATACAATCCTACCTTAAGAAACAGGAAACATCTCGAATAAACAACTTAACTTTGCACCTAAAGCAATTAGAGAAAGAAGAAAAAAAAAAAAAACCCAAATTTATCAGAAGGAAAGAAATCATAAAGATCAGATCAGAAATAAATGAAAAACAAATGAAGGCAATGATAGCAAAGATCAATAAACCTAAAAGCTGGTTCTTTGAGACGAAAAACAAAATTGATAAACCATTAGTGAGACTCATCAAGGAAAAAAGGGAGAAGACTCAGATCAATAGAATTAGAAATGAAAAAGGAGACATAACAACAAACACTGGAGAAATACAACAGATTATTAGAGATTACTACAAGCAACTGTATGCCAATAAAATGGACAACCTAGAAGAAATGGACAAATTCTTAGAAATGCACAATGTGCCAAGACTGAATCAGGAAGAAATAGAAAATATGAAAAGACCAATCACAAGCACTGAAATTTAAACTGTGTTTAAAAATCTTCCAACAAACAAAAGCCCAGGACCATATGGCTTCATAGGCGAATTCTATCAAACAGTTAGAGAAGAGCTAACACCTACCCTTCTCAAACTCTTCCAAAAGATAGCAGAGGGAGGAACACTCCCAAACTCATTCTATGAGGCCACCATAACCCTTATACCAAAACCACACAAAGCTGTCACACAGAAAGAAAACTACAGGCCAATATCACTGATGAACATAGATGCAAAAATCCTCAACAAAATACTAGCAAACAGAATCCAGCAGCACATTAAAAGGATCATACACCATGATCAAGTGGGGTTTATCCCAAGAATGCAAGGATTCTTCAATATAGGCAAATCAATCAATGTGATACACCATATTAACAAACTGAAGGAGAAAAACCATATGATCATCTCAATAGATGCAGAGAAAGCTTCTGACAAAATTCAACACCCATTTATGATAAAAACCCTGCAGAAAGTAGGCATAGAGGGAACTTTCCTCAACATAATAAAGGCCATATATGACAAACCCACAGCCAGCATCATTTTCAATGGTGAAAACTTGAAACCATTTCCACTAAGATTAGGAACAAGACAAGGTTGCCCACTGTCACCACTCTTATTCAACACAGTTTTGGAAGTTTTAGCCACAGCAATCAGAGAAAAAAAAGAAATAAAAGGAATCCAAATCGGAAAGGAAGAAGTAAAGCTGTCACTGTTTGCAGATGACATGATACTATACATAGAGAATCCTAAGGATGCTACCAGAAAACTACTAGAGCTAGTCAATGAATTTGGTAAATTAGCAGGATACAAAATTAATGCACAGAAATCTCTGGCATTCTTATACACTAATGATGAAAAATCTGAGAGTGAATTTAAGAAAACACTCCCATTTACCAGTGCAACAAAAAGAATAAAATATTTAGGAATAAACCTACCTAAGGAGACAAAAGACCTGTATGCAGAAAATTATAAGACACTGATGAAAGAAATTAAAGATGATACAAATAGATGGAGAGAAATATCATGTTCTTGGATTGGAAGAATCAACAGTGTGAAAATGACTCAACTACCCAAAGCAATCTACAGATTCAATGCAATCCCTAACAAACTACCACTGGCATTTTTTTACAGAACTAGAACAAAAAAATTCACAATTTGTATGGAAACACAAAAGACCCCGAATAGCCAAAGCAATCTTGAGAACGAAAAATGGAGCTGGAGGAATCAGGCTACCTGACTTCAGACTATACTACAAAGCTACAGTAATCAAGACAGTATGGTACTGGCACAAAAACAGAAATACAGATCAGTGGAACAGGATAGAAAGGCCAGAGATAAACCCACACACATATGGTCACCTTATCTTTGATAAAGGAGGCAAGAATATACAGTGCAGAAAAGACATCCTCTTCAATAAGTGGTCCTGGGAAAACTGGACAGCTACATGTAAAAGTATGAAATTAGAACAACATACACAAACATAAACTCTAACAACATACACAAAAATAAACTCAAAATGGGTTAAAGACCTACATGTAAGGCCAGACACTATAAAACTTTTAGAGGAAAACATTCACAGAACACTCTATGACATAAATCATAGCAAGATCCTTTTTGACCCACCTCCTAGAGAAATGGAAATAAAA
The DNA here is from genome assembly GCF_026419965.1 of Kogia breviceps. Classification (NCBI taxonomy): domain Eukaryota; kingdom Metazoa; phylum Chordata; class Mammalia; order Artiodactyla; family Physeteridae; genus Kogia; species Kogia breviceps. The sequence continues at coordinate 45,099,262 of NC_081317.1, read as the reverse complement.
ACAAAAATAAACAAATGGGACCTAATGAAACTTCAAAGCTTTTGCACAGCAAAGGATAGCATAAACAAGACCAAAAGACAACCCTCAGAATGGGAGAAAATATTTGCAAATGAAGCAACTGACAAAGGATTAATCTCCAAACTATACAAGCAGCTAATGCAGCTCAATATCCCAAAAAACAAACAACCCAGTCCAAAAATGGGCAGAAGACCTAAATAGACATTTCTCCAAAGAAGATATACAGATTGCCAACAAACACATGAAAGAATGTTCAACATCATTAATCATTAGAGAAATGCAAATCAAAACTACAATGAGATATCATCTCACACCGGTCAGAATGGCCATCATCAAAAAATTTACAAACAATAAATGCTGGAGACACTGTGGAGAAAAGGCAACACTCTTTCAATGCTGGTGGGAATGTAAATTGATACAGCCACTATGGAGAACAGTATGGAGGTTCCTTAAAAAACTACAAATAGAACTACCATATGACCCAGCAATCCCACTACTGGGCATATAACCTTAGAAAACCATAATTCAAAAAGAGTCATGTACCAAAATTGTTCATTGCAGCTCTATTTACAATAGCCAGGACATGGAAGCAACCTAAGTGTCCATCAACAGATGAATGGATAAAGAAGATGTGGCACATATATACAATGGAATATTACACAGCCATATAAAGAAATGAAACTGAGTTATTTTTAATGAGTTGGACAGACCTGGAGTCTGTTGTACAGAGTGAAGTAAGTCAGAAGGAGAAAAACAAATACCGTATGCTAACACATATATATGGAATCTAAGAAAAAAAATGTCATGAAGAGACTAAGAGTAGGATGGGAATAAAACACAGACCTACTAGAGCATCGACTTAAGGATATGGGGAGGGGGAAGAGTAATCTGTGATGAAGTGAGAGAGTGGCATGTACACATATACACTACCAAATGTAAAATAGATAGCTAGTGGGAAGCAGCTGCATAGCACAGGGAGATCAGCTCAGTGCTTTTTGACCACCTAGAGGGTTGGGATAGGGAGGGTGGGAGGGAGGTAGATGCAAGAGGGAAGAGATATGGGAACATATGTATATGTATAACTGATTCACTTTGTTGTAAAGCAGAATCTAACACACCATTGTAAAACAGTTATACTCCAATAAAGATGTTAAAAAAGAAAAAAAAATATATATTACAGAAAGAGCTATGAAGTTGTTTTGATTTTTTTAAGAAAATAACTTCCCACATGTCTAGTAATTTATCATAATTCACTTTTTCTTCCATGTGATATTTTATTGACTACTATCTGAAACTTAACATTTAAGTAATTCATGATATTTGGTTCAATCATTGGAACTGATGACATCACACATGCACAGGAGGAGATCAATAGAATATTTCATATGTTAATTTTCAATTTGTATTTATTTTCATTTTCTTTTTTTCTATTGAGGGACATTTTCAATTTTCAGTTAATTCATGTGGCCTCTTTATATATGAAAGTAATTAAAACTTTGTACTCTCTGTTGCAAATATTTTTCTCACTCTCTCTTTTTTTGTTTTCTGACTTTGCATTAACTGCAGAAAAATGACTGGTATTTAGGTAGGCAAATGTATCTTGAACTCATATATGTAGCCCTATCTCCCCAAGTTCATATATCTAACTTCCTATTTGCTATCTACAGTGAATATTACATAGATACCTCTAGAGTCTCATTTCATATCATATCACCCTTACCTGTATCCAGGGACTTGACCAATTTTTTCACCTTGGTTATCAAATTAGTTTGATCTTAATCCAGCCAATGGCTGAGGCAACAGACTGCACTTGGAAAAGCCAGACAGAACTTTACCACTTGCCCTTCATGGTATGCTTTGTTTCCCACTATGGACTTTCCTGCTCTTACTGAGGCATAAGCCAGGATGGCTTTAGTGCCCATAAACATTAAATTTGAACATGTAGAAACAGTTATTGTCCTCAAGGTGAATCTTTGATGGGAGTCAGGGTTTTGGTGGATAAATTCCCTTTCCTTCCCTCCTCCTGGACCTCCTGTCTCTAGTGCTCTATGTTATATGAGCTGTTGGAAATCCTGTGCAATTGAGCGATTGCTTGTGCTTGATCCAATAGGCGGCCAACTCAGTTATGCGCCTGTTATGTGTTCTTGCCCCTTTCCTACCTTCTTCTCTCTTTCCCTCATACTTGCTTCTCAATCACTGTCTCCCTAACAACATATTAACATATAAACATCTGCTTCAGGCTCTGATTTCTGGGCATCCCATACTAAGACATATGTGTAGTAAAGAACTAGTTAGTATGACAAAAAGTGAACTATTGATTCCCTAAAATCTGCTGTTCCCATTACTTTCCCTATCTCAGTAAATGGAAAATCCATTTCTAAGGGCCTCAAGCCAATAATTTTGAAGCAATCATTTTCTTCTCTCTTCTTCTCATACTCCACATCGAATTTATTAGCAAATCCCATTGTATGTACCTCCAAAATACATCTAGAAATTATCCTATCTTTCCACCTACACCAACCACGATCACTGACATCCAAGGTACCATCAACATTTGTTAGGATATTTTCAGTATCCTTCCAAGTGGTACCCATGTTTCTACACGACACCTATAATCTATTTTTCATGTAGCAGAGGGAAGATACTTTTACAAATGTACACCGTATGTCCCTTATCTTCATACAACACTTCAAAAATTTTACAGTTGCTCAGGGTGAAGTGAACACCTTACAATGGCCTATAAAGCCCTACTTGTTTCAAACCCTTGTTTTTTCCTCTAACTTCATTTCCCTGCTGCACATCTAATCTTCACTCCACCTCCTTGCTGGATATCAAACACACCAAACACACTTCTCTGTTATGACTCTTTCCACTTTCTATATACTATTAGCTTGTCCAAAGGATTTAAATAGATAATCTAGTAAATTTTGAGCACAGTTCCTGATACATAGTAGGAGATCATAATAATTATCACTTGCTATGACATTTTGAAACAGAAACTGCTATTATTCTTAGTGCCTCAGTCTTATTAGTAAAATAAGTACAGTGATTATAACACCAATGATAAAAATGAGAATATTTCCTTCTGAGTTTACATGAGGAATATGAGGAGTTAGCATGAGACAGTGGAGAGCATTATATAAATGCTGGTAATTATTTAAATATCTAATGTATTCAGTGCACTAACAATCACATTTTCTCATATTTCTAAAAACTTATAATCGTGTGTTTAGATGACTGAGTATGTCATGGTTATAGATTTTATGACATATTATGTTAACATGTCACCACATCCTTCCCTTCTCCTCTCCTTCCATCACCTTCCCATTATCTAATTGATATACACGTATCCAGTCTTATCTGTTGCCTCCTTCCTTCTAGCAATTATTCTATTGATTTTTTTAAAGTCCCTATCACCATTCTTTTCCAGGTTCACTTTTCTCTTTCCTAGATTCTCTTCCATTTTCTACTTTCTTTTTATAATATAATTCTGGGATTTCTCAGCCAGTGTTTGATGGCAGGGTTTGTTGTCTGTTGCCATGGATACTGTTTCAGCTACTTGCCCACAGGAGGGAGCCCTCTACCTGTTAAAAGGTAGGCTAGCAGCAGCAAATTTTTTTGTTGTGGAAAAGGACAGTGGAAAAGGAATCAATTAGCAATAGAGGCATAAGATGATTTATTTTGTCATAGTGTGCAACTCTTACTGGTGCAAGGATGACATTTGGCTTATTCTCTAGATATAAATAAGAAGCACACTGGACAGTTACTTATACAACACAATAAGAAAGACATCTAACGTCTCACTGAATACATATTTCTTCTTCTTTTTTTTTTTTACCAGCTCCATCTCTTTGCATTGAAACTCAACGTGATATACCTAATAAGAATCTCATGCAACTAGACCATCGAGGATAGTTCTCATAGGAGAGAAAAAAATCAAAATGACCTTTTCTGAAAGAAGGTAAGGTCTACATGTGTCAAAGCAGTGGAGTTCCCCAGATAATTGTGGGGTTTGGTAAGATTTGCTTAGAAGTGTGGAGTCCTTGAAACAAAGGAAATTTCAAAACAATCTCTCCACATTCACAATGTTCTTTTGGGACAATTATGCCAAGGCAAAAATAATTTCATTCAGGGGTAAACAGCGTTCTCTAACCCAGGAAACCTGAAGTACCTTTTTATAGTTCCAGCACTGTCAGCCCCACAGATACACCATGCTTGCTCTGAGACCTTGAGATTCCTGAAGATAGACTAGATCCTATGGCCTACTTAGGCAGTAATTTCTGCTCACTCATCCAACCTTGATGAGTTTGACTGGGTGTATTGTGAGCGTATGGCTTAGAATCTTTTCCCCTGTCTACCCACCTTTAAGTACTAGCTGATTATAATTTACTCTAGTAGGAAACACCAAGTTATTGTTATACCTAAAACAGCCACCATGCAAATGCTATCTCCTGTAGGCCAAAATTAAAGAAAGGTGCTAAAAATCTTAAAGAGGATGTTTTAAGTCAAATATGAAGAAGAAAGCTTTGAGTAGTCAAAGTTGGTGGGCCAAGGAGCACAGTTCTTTTACAAATATGAAGCTTAATATTCTATATTTCTTAAGGAAAAAAATAACTGTCCAAATTACTTTGAAATAAAGTTGGCATGAAATGAGAGCAGCAATTGAAATTACAACTTGTGTTAAGTTTTCATAGCTAATTTATTATATATCAAATGCTCATTTATTATAAAGATATTAATTAAAATCCAAAGATTAGATTATACTCATATAAGTACATCTAACTTTTGTTATTGGAAAAGATACTATAGCTTTTGGGGAGGATAAGGATTTAAGATGACAGACCTGGTGATCAATCTTATAGTGACAAACTTAATTATAGAACATTATACCAAATGTAAGAAAAAGGGACCCTACTGTTTAATTTTAAATATAAACAAAGCAAACAAAGTAAATTTGATGGACTGCCTGCTTTATTCACTTTTATTTTGACTCATTTTCCCTTCCACAGGGTTCTCAGCCTTCACATTTCATGTCTAGGAACTCCAACTTCGAAATGCTTCACTTTTGTCAACATTGACTCTGGAAATCTTTTATTTGGTGTCTGAAAGTAATTTAAGATCTAGAAAGTAACAATAGAGGCCAAATTCCTCAAAGAAGATTTTAAAGAGAAGAGACTCTCATTTCCAAAAAAAAAAAAAAAAACAAAAAACAAGAAGAAGATGAAGAAAGAAAAAAAGGTCGTTTATTTTCTATTAGACTAGCAGGGACTAAAGGAAGAATTTCTTTATAAAAGCAGACTCAGTGTGACTTTTGCCACTACTTCCCATATTCCCTTGTCTGTTCTATAACTCAGTGAAGGAGTCACAGATTGATTCTTTTTATGTCTCACTTGATGCTGGCAGTCAGAGAAAAGCAGAGACCTTGAAAATAATAACTACAGTACAAATTTAAGTAACAAAACTAATTTTGTTCAAAGTAATCCAACAAAAGAATTATGTAGTTAAAATATGAAAGGAGTTATAAAAAGAAGGTACTATTTATAGCTAAAATTTTTTGGGGGTAGTGATAAGGCATAAGGTTTCATTAAAACATCCTAATAATTTTTTTTAAAAACCTACTAACCACAGATAATGGATTGATCCTAAAGTACTTCATTCCAAAGTATGTAAGCCATCAAAGAAGGAAAACAAAAATAAACACAAAAGCAGATTATCTAAAGGGAAATAGCCACTATATAACTCACCTATATCTCTGTGTAAAAGAACAAATGTGCTACCAGCACCAAAACAACAAAAACTAGCAACATTTGGAGCTTTAATGAGGAAAGCTGTTTGAAAGTTTTTGCTGAAACATTATGGTTTTACCTGAGCAAACCATCTCAGTACAATGCTAAGAGGTGATCGAGCTGACTGCATCTCTACACCTAATACCTGTGAACCCAGCATTGTTTTGAGACACACACACACACTCATACACACATGCATGTATGTATCTATCCTTTAATCTGTAACTATTTAATCTTATTTTTATTAGAAACTACTTAAATTATTTAGATTGGCTAGGTAATATCCGTGACCTTAAACTACTTAAAATGGACTTGGATCTATTTGTTTAACATTAGAGTAAAAGATAATTCTAATAAAATTTTTGTGTGATAGTTGATCCAAACTTTCAAGAATATTTTTTAAGCATGACAAAAAACCAGTCATTTACAAAGTCTGGGCTTTGGACAGTGAGTTACTGACTCAGTCTTTCTGTCGTTTCCTACACGAATCATCAATTACACACATAGCTTTTGCAAACTAAGGTGGGGATCTAAACCACAGCAGGTTTTCCCATTGACCTCTCTTACTTTGCTCTCAGGCTTTGAAAAGATAATTACTCATTTACATCAAAATCCTTTTGCTGGCTTATTTGAAAAACAAGATGTTTACTTCTCTTTACAAGGTGAAATCATCCAAATTTATTGGCCTCATACATGAAAATGCTAAATGAATGAAGTCTTTGCAATCTCTCTGCACCCTTCCCAACATATCTGCGATGATGCAAGAGACTGGCCTAATGAAGGAGCATGACATAAAAAATAATTTCATTGCAGGACAGTCCAAAGTTTACATTTATTAAAAATAGTATGTTGAATTTTTTCCTCCTCAGAGGAGTGACTGTTACATACCTGTTCATGCGAGCTTTATGGTGGGAATATTTTTCTATATCTACATCTTTGTTGCCCTTCCACATGCTTACTTTATTTCCACTTTAGTAATATTTCGAGGGGTATGTGGGTAGGATGTCGGGGGAGTCCATGCTCTGAAACTTGTTACTTGTTCTTAGTTGTCAAACCTTCACTTTGATGCTCCTTCTTTCTCACCTCCCTTGCTTTGGGATATGGTAAAACTTTCTGCAGCCTTCTTTCTTCCTGACAGCCTTATGTGAATCTTGTTATCAAGTCCTCTTTGCTGCGTTCTCCACCCAATCCCACGCTCTGGCCTGATTCCAATGTTACAATCTGAACATGATCCCAACTCCTTCCCCTTGTCAAACTTTGAAGTTGTACAATAAGAACACTAACTGCCATTTACAAGTACAACTATGATTCATCAGGTTTCTAATTGTAGCCCATTTCATCTGTCTGGTGGACAATATGTCATTTATTCTGAAAGCTATTTTAGAAGTAATGAACCCTCCTTTATGATCTACTGAACCCTATATGTATACCAATCACAGTTGCCATTTCATGGTAGTTCATGGATTTTTTTCCATTTTTGGTTCCTGCTGCTCTAGACTATAAGCTCTTTGAGAACTCCATTTATTTGTTTTTATATGTCCATTAGCTAGAACTATATTAGGCATATAATAGACTGAATAAATATTTGTTGAATGAATAAATCCTCACGACAATCCTGTAATGTAGGTATCATTAACAAATTTTAAATTAAGAAACTCATGAATGGAAGATGTTAAGTAAATTTTTCCAGTTCTAAATGTAAATAAATAGTAAAACAGAGATTTAAACTTCAGGGAAGTCTGCCCCTGTGACTTGCTCTTTCTAGCATCTTGTTATACCCTGTCTGACCTCAGATTCTGTTTTCATTATTCACAGAATTGGGTTTATATTGACAGTGTTTTCATTGTTGCTGTTGATTTTATTTTTATCCCCCATGAAAATTCAAAATAGAAAATGATGATCTTTTAATTAAATAAGAAAAACTTTATTTGAATGAGAATAATTTGCTTTGTATTTTCTGAATGAGGTTTATTATTTGGATGAGATCAAATTAGACAAGTGATCATAAATACTGAGAAAGATAAATTAGAAATGAGATGTGCAACACTGTACTTAAGATAAGAGTTCATGATCCTAATGACACTATTATTGAAAAGAGAAGAAAAAGAGGTGCTGAAATTAGCCTAGTAGCCAGCATTATTTTCTCCTAGGAGAAATACTCCTAAAGCATTTACTGTGACTCTGGAGCTGTTGTTTTGCTTTGTTTTTATTGCTGCTCTTTCCCCCACCCTTCAAAATGGGGCTATAGGGAAATGTTATTACAACTTATTCAGTTTAGCTGGGCTTCATTAAAGGCTAATCGGCCCATGTAATCTATTTTATACGTTTCTGTACCATTTGCTGAGTTGTATCTTCTCAAAATAACATTTTTAATATCTTCATCAATAATAACCACAAGTAAACTTGTGAACTTAATAAAACATTCAATGTTCATGTCCCCAAGCATTCATGAAAATAAGAAAATAACTTCCCAGGGAATACCACAGAGAGAGTAATTCTGTCTGTATTTTCTGGATAGTGGTAAGGGGTGGCAAGCTAGTCTGAACAAAAATGAATAGGATGCTGACACATGACATGTACTTTTGGAAATGTTTTTCAGTTTAAGCCTTCTTTTAATAAGCACATAAAGCTTCCTTCACAGGATATTTACTCCCATAATTCTCCTTACATGGACCCAGTATTGGAGAGAATATTGTTATTCTAGAAACAATACTCCAAAATGTTTAGAGGTAAAGATGCTGAGAGCAAAATGAACTTTTGACCACAATCACAGAAAAGTGTGTAGAAATAAAGATTTTGCCACATAATATAATCATTGAGCTGTAATAAAATGAATCCCCCTCCCCCACTTCTCCTTCCCTCCCCCTTTTCCTCACTCACCCTCTTCTCTATTTTTCCATAGATAAGAGCTAGTATACACGGGTAAAATGCACTAAGTGCATACATACCTTTATATGTGTTTCTGAAATCACTAAGCCAGAAGGAAAAATGAGTCCTTGCATGTGTATATGGAAAAAAGTGGGTGGAGGGAGAAAGTAAAAAAAGAGTGCAAGGGACAAGAAATTTAATTATACCAAAAAGAAAAGAAAATAGGTAGCATGTACAGATAGGAAATATCTATAACTATAGTTTCCTTAGATATTGGTTATTCTGGAAATCTATTTAGCACTAAACATTGCTTTCCTGATATTTGGCAAACTTCTGATGCTGTACAATTTTCACATTGAAAGTGTTTTTCAGATGTATTAAAATAGTTTATCTCTCTTTTCTAATATTGTGATAGAATTTTACCTTAAAAAATATATATATAACTGCTTAGCTACATGTCTCCTAATTTTCGATTGTTGAGGGACAATCTCACTTTTTTCTTAAAAAAAAGACCTATGGACTCAAATAAAAGAGAATTTTGAGGTTCCTTTCACTTAGCTCTAGAGAGATGTTTCCTTCCATGAAAAGTTTAGAGTCTGTCAATAGACTCTATTATTTTCCCTGCATACACCATTACTAACTGACTATGTTAGTGTACTCAGGCTCTGTTCATTTTTCTTCATTCTTTTTTTCTCTCTGTTCTTCAGACTGCATAACTTCTATCAGTCAGTCTTCATAGAGTTAATCCTTTCTTCTGTCAGTTCAAAACTATTCTTGAGCTCCTCTGGTGAGTTTTCCATTTCAGTTATTGTACTTTTCAATTCTAGAGTTTCCATTTGGTTCTGTTTTATAATGTCTATGTCTTTACGGAGAGTCTAAAAGATGAGACATTATCATCATAACTTCCTTTACTTCCCCCTGAGCCTGGTTCTCTTTAGTTCTTTGAATGTATTTGTAGTGGCTCCTTCGAAGTCTTCCTCTGTTAAATCTGACATCAGCACCTTCTTATTGGCAGTTCCTGTTGCCTGTTATTTTTCCTGTGTATGTATCACACTTCCTTTTCTTATTTCATGTTTCATAATATTCTGTTAAAACTAGACATTTTAGTCCATTTGGATAGAGCCTGTTGTTGTTGTTTATTTTTGACTGGCTGGACTATTTTAGTAAAGTCTATGTACCACCACCCCAACAGTGTGAAGCTCTCATGTTGCTCATCAGTGGGCACAGCCTTTGCCATGCACACAGTCACCTGGGGTAACAGTGGTTTTAGCAAAATTCTCTTTGACAACCTCATTTCCTGACCACACTCAAAGTTAGGTTCCGCCAATTGCCAGCTGATTGCTCCAATGTTTTTGACATTACTTGACATAAATTGCTCCACAGTCTGATCCACTTAACTTTGCTCTCCTTTGCAGGGTTAGTTTTTGAGCACAATGTTTAAGGATGTTCTGAACCAAGGAGGGGTCTTCTTAGCTATTTATTTCCCTTTTTCTCTCTTTTAAACTAATGGGCTTCTAGTTTACTTTTTGCGCTCTCATGAACCTCCTAATTGTTTTTCAACAAAACCTCTCCATGTCTTTTTGTTTTGTTTTGTTCTCTGAGAGTAACTATAGGTTTGAACTTCCCTAAGACTCTGTTTCAAATACTATCAGTTCCTTTAAAGTAAACCTAAGAGCCTGTTATACTTAAGGTTTACACCCACCTCTGGGAAAAACATCTCTGAGCCATGGCTCTGGAGCTAGAGGTAAGAAAAGTGGCTCATTTCCCTAAATGACACCTATGCTTTAGGAACATGGCACTGGGCAGGAACAGTAGCTTCTGGCCTTCTTGGCTTGCTGACCCCAACATGAAATTTCCTTCCTGTTAACAAGCTGGGGCAAGGGTGACCAGGCCCTACTATTATCAGAATGAGGCACCTTAAATAAAGACCGTCCTGTGAGTGGAGGCTGAACACAAGAGGGAGTCTCCAACCTCTCTAATGCACTCATCTGGAATTTAGCTTCCTCCATAGTGATGAAAAGTACTGGCAGATTGCCCCTCCTGGGAAGATACTGTAGCCCTTGAGAAGGAAGAGAGGGAGCTCTGTATTCTTGGCTGCTCCTGCCTGGAGTGGAATTTCTGTCACTGTGTGCAAAGGGGAGAGAGTATGAGATAGATGGGGGGGGGGGTTGCAATTCAAATTGCAATTATTATTGAGTTGAAGTAGATTTTCTTGAGTAAATGCTTCCTTATTTGATATAAGCCCATAAGAAAATTTCCAGAGAAATTTTAATTTTTTCAATACTTTTCACCAGTTATACTTGTTTTGCTTAAGAGTGGTCCACAGGGATCCTCATGCTCAATTCCAGAAGTGGAACTCTATAGCTCATATAATTTGTGTTCAAAATAAAAGGTATCTTCTAAAATATTTCATCATTGTATGTTATTTACAATAGAACTGATACCCAAGGAAGATTCATAATTTTCTAAGTGAAAAACTAGTGAAAGAGCAAGAACTATAATCCAAGTTCTCAGTCCATCAGTGTTTTCACTTCACTATATGTTGATTTAAACTTGAGACTGCCCAAAATAGAAAATCATTCCCTTTAAAAATTATACATTTTAAGGAAGATTTTATTGTTGTTAACTACAATAAAGAGTCTCCATTTAGAGACGGAGAGAGGCAGATTCCAATATAAACTAAATATTCTAAAGATTTGCAGGGACATAATCTGATTATTGAGTACACTAATCCCCTATGTAATATTCTCTCTTGTTTACATTACTATTTTATAATGATGATATTGGTTTTTTTGTTATTGTTTTTAATGAGACTAATTCTAATTTTGTTGTTCCAAAGAGACGTCTAATGAGTTCTTTCTGAAATACAGTAATTTATGAAATGCATTGTCATACAGGAGTGCTATCCTACTTGTTTTCTTCAAAATCTCCAAGGAAGTCTCCAAATAGAATGGAAAAAAATTATTGAAAGAGGATAAATTTATTATGAAGACTGAAAGATAATATCAACAATAGTAAAAGTCATAACAGTTGTGAATTTTGGCTGTGTAAATGGACTATACAAAAACATGTAGATAAATAGAGATGTTGATGCAAATATATCTGTAGATCAGTGCTCCTCAACTAAGGATGGTTTTGTCTCCTAGGAGACATTTAGCAATTAGGCAGAAATCAGGAGTGCTGCTATATATCCTGCAATGCACACAGTATCCCCTCACAACAAAAATAAATCACCTAGCCCCAATGTCAATTGTGACATGGTTGAGAAATCCTGCTACAGATCATTTTAAGTTCAAGCAGAGGTCCTATTACAATATTGCCATAAATGTATTCAACTCATATTTCTTGCAGAGACCATGGATCAAGCACTGTCCTAGGCTTTTGGGAATTCAGTGATGAGTATGATATGGTCAGTTCCTTCATGGAATTCACAATTTCATAAAGAAAACTTTGCAGAAAATCAGCTGTGGGGAATCTGAGTCAGAAGGTAAGAGCACAGAACAAGGACTATAAAGCTCTTACAGTTCTTACTTCTTTCTACTGGAATTTCTCTTCAGTTTTATGATCACTTAGGTCAAGAACTAAGAGCTTAAATTTCAATCTTTTATGACACAAGATATTAAAGACGAAAAAGAGGTCTTGTTTTGAGCCTAAATTCTGTCCACTCTGAGTAAAGCAAAATTTTGGATCTATCTAGATGATTAGAAGACCAAGCACAGTGGACTTAATTTTTACATTTAACAAGTAATTTTATTTTCACAATTAATAGAAAAGCATTCTAAAGGGACTTAAGTGGGGAGGGGGAATGGTGTACAGATTTTGGTTCAACAACAATGTGCCAGAAGCAAAGTGTGATTCCAATTTCCCTTAAACCTCATCATTATGGACTGATTTAGAAGCTCAGCGAGAGGGATGAAATAAGAGTTAGTAAGAACAATACAAACTATTTCTCTGTAATGCCTAGGGACAACATGGTGGCAGTGTTAGAAGTCTTAGAAATTGCTCTAAAAACATTCCGTAGCAGTATTGGTAACAGCAGTGATCTTACTCAGGTCTAAATTGTGACAATAGTTAGCACAGTTTTAACTTTCACTTCTACAACTGATATGAATATACCTCCTGTAGATTAGAGAATGAGATGAGAAATCTATCAGATGGTCTGTAGTAGATGAAGAATTGTGTAATGACTCCAAGATTCTGAGGAGGAGAAATGGAATTTCTAAGGAATAGTAAGGCAAACAAGTTAAACACTCTTTTTAAGCTATTATTGTAGTCTTGTTTTACTTCCTGACTCATGCAGTGTGAGAAACATTTATTTAATTTTTTTTTTTTTTTTTTTTTTTTTGTACGCGGGCGTCGCACTGTTGCGGCCTCTCCCGTTGCGGAGCACAGGCTCCGGAAGCGCAGGCTCAGCGGCCATGGCTCACGGGCCCAGTTGCTCCACGTCATGTGGGATCTTCCCGGACCGGGGCACGAACCCGTGTCCCCTGCATCGGCAGGCGGACTCTCAACCACTGCGCCACCAGGGAAGCTCTATAATAAATAGTCAAAGAAATGCCTATGCTTCCAAAATCATCTTAATTAGAAAGGTCCTTTGGTATATCCTTCTCAACTTCATAATTTCACTTTCTATTTTACACTGAGAAAACATAGCCTACAATTTGAATAGAAAGAGACTTAAGGGAAGAACTGAAACTATAGCATCAAAGAACAATAACTGTATAATTATATACAGTTATTAGATGCATTTTTTAAACCTTCAAAGACAAAAAAAAATTGGTCTCTGCCTTAGAGGCATCAGAATTAAGTTGGGCAGGTGGGCAAATAAACAAATTATTACAATCAAATATGCTAAGATTTAGGATAGATGAACATATAAGCTTTCATTGGCAGTAGAAGAAAAGGGCACATAATCAATCCATGCTGGTATTTCAGAAAAAAGTTTCCTATAGGAGATGATTTTTGTGGCCATTTCAGAAAGACAAACAAGAGTGACCCAGGTAAAGAAGAGAATGAATGACCTATGCAGAGAGGAAGCAGCAGATGAAAATACATAGAGCTTGAAATATCATGACTCTTTCTGAAAACTCCAATTATAGTAGATTCTTATGTTTGTCCAGGACAGGCTGTTCTTTGCAGATTCTCTGGTTTGAGTCTGAAGGTCAGAGATACTTTTTGAACCATGCCATGAGAATTTTGATGGGAGGAATATTTAAGTTTAATTGCTAGAATCATTAGAATAAAGCTAATGCAATTGATGCGTTACCCTTTAATAAAAGCACCTGCTTTAAAGTAATCCTTCTAATTCCTGTTCATCAAATTTCATAAGATATTATCTAACTCTGAGATGGTCACTAAAGAGATTTTTGATAACAAAGCGGTGGCATTCATTCATTCTTCTGTTCATATTTTCAACAAATGTATATTTACTATCTATACTATTTTTATCACCTATTTTTTAAAAATAAAATCAACACCCAAATATTTCACATCAGAGAGGGCCTATCATGAGAAAAGATAAAAGACCAGAATGTCTATAATATCTACATTTTTCAGCAGATATTTATATAAACACACTCAAATAAAATGACTTCACTATTTGCACAATCATATTTATATATGTCATCCTAGTATCTAAATATGGGTTTCTAGGATAAAGTTATAAAATTATTCCCTATCCTAGAGTTAGCAATGGGTCACAACGTCACACAAACAATTCCTCTGGAATAAGCAGATCCTGCCAAATTCAAAGTTTAGAAATTTCAGTAATTTTTATCTCCTAGAGCTTGCGACAGATATTAAACTAATCAGCTGAAGATAAGAGAAAAGTTGCCATGGCCACTCACTAGGGTAGCGGGCTAGAAAAACAATTCAGAGAACAGAGATGGAGCTGCAGAAGGTACTCTTTTGTTACACGGGTTCCACTGACGGCTATGTGACTGTCGGTGCAGTTCTCAGCCCTTGGGCTTTTCTGCTGGAAATGGACGCGCTCAAACATGTTTTGCTATCTATAAAGCAGGCACTTACTGGCCTCTTTCCACACAGCAACTTTTCAATGTATCTTGTCTCTAGGCAGAGCAGTCTAGTGAAATTCATTAATTTAATATTCATAGAATCATCTAATGCTGAAATTGGAAGGAATTTTAGAGGTCAGATAATCTTTCACTATTTATGGACTGTTTGCCTTGCAGGGAATATACTGGGAATGTTCTCTCTGGCCACCCTTCTGCGATCTGAGAAGCAGATTCCAATCTGAGTGCCATTATAAGATTGTATAAAAAGAAAAACTTGATGGCTAGACTGCTGATGCTTAAATCCTGGCTCTGACTTGACTTCTGTGTCATTTTGGACAAGTTCATTGCTCTGTGCCTCAGTGTCCATATCTGTAAAATGGGATGTTAATAATACCCAACTCATGGAGATGTAAAGTTTTTTAGAGTATTTCTTGGCACTCAGTAATGCTCAATGAATTTTAATTACTATTTTCATTAAACTCTGCTCAACATAATATTTCCTCTTTCTCACAGCTATCACTTCTAACAAACTCTCAGTATTCTTTTACAACATCTCACCATGAAAAAAAGGATAATAAATGCTTGCTCTCTTTTGCCTACTGTTTAGGAAAAATATAAAGTTATCTTGTCAGGTAAGTTTACCTTGCTGGAAGTTGTATTCAATGACAGAACAACATTTTCTAAAAATCCCAGAAATCAACAACTTTTGGTAAGAATATCTCAGAGGCATCCTAGTTATGTTATCACCGTCCAATATTTTTGAACATTTTATAATCACTTCCAATTTTTATATGTTCTGCAATGTCAAATATTTGTGTGAATGGTGAAATTCTAACTTAAAAGCAGTGAATCTGACATTGTTTTCATTAAATAGGAAGACAGTGGGAGCAGGGGCCACCTGTATTTCATTCACTGCTGTGTATATAGTAGTGTACCTGTATATAGTAGGTTCTCAGTAAATACTGTTGAAAGAGTGACCTAATTAGTTATTAAGATGTAAGATATACATTTTGTAATAATTAAACATGAATAGAATCAGTAAACATGTATTTTACTAAAGAGAACTGGCACGGGCATGATAAATTGCTATTGTCATCAGAATGCAGATATTAAAAAGCCAATGTGTCATTTAAAAAAACCTATTAAAGTTTTAGCGGGAAAATCATACTTAATACCCTCTACATATTTATTGGCTAAATAATGTGCATATTTTAATTTCCAAATGGTTTACTTTTGATTGCTGAGCAGCTACATGTGCTCTATGCATTCTCTAAGCTATATATTTTTAACAATGGATATATGAATGTAAAACATATCTTCAGCTAGTAGCAAATGGAATTTTTTTTCAATATTCTCATCTTAATTATAGATTCTAGTAAACATACTTATTTGAGGCTTAACCAGGTGACAGATTCCATTTGTCTGTCCTACAAAGCTGAGTAAATTCTTTCAACTTTTCAAACATCACAATTTTCTCCTCAATGTCTTAAACTCAAAAATGTCCAGGCTAGAAATTTTTTCTGTGAGTTCCTTATAGAGACACATGCTACTTTTATTTTCTATAAATGATTACCTGATGGAGTAATCTTATTATCCATGCTTCTTTTAACACTTTGCTCTTTTATCCTTCATTCTTTTATAACCTAGTATGCTAATGTATACTTTTATACTTCAGAATCTTACCATAATATTAGAGACTATAAATCAGGATTAGACACCTTCATGCTATGTTCACAAATATATAATTTGTAGCTGTTATCACATTAATATATTTGTATATTTACTATCCTATTTGATTATGATAAACATTCTACCGTGAAAGATATATAGATACATGTTTAGCAAATACAAATACATACATGCAAAGCCACAGATGCAATTTTTTTCCTATGACCAAAGAAGACAACTGCGTTTACAAATACCTTCAATTCTATTTTTTTTAAAATACAAAAAACTTGAGTTGTTATTGCTTTCTCTTATTCTACTGTTTCCTAGGTACATTTTACTCCTCTGGTTCATTTTGACATAATAACTACTTTGGTTCGATTTGGTTCGAATCATTCTGCCATCTCATGTGGTCTGTATCCACAAGGATGTATTCTTTTATCATATTCTTATCCTGTCCTTGTATATTTTAATTACTCTTCATATTTCTTTAACCCCTAACTTGAATAGTCAATCTCTCATTACTTGGAGGCATAAAAACATATCATATATATATATATATATATATATATATATATATATATCCTATAATTTATACTGTGAGTTTTTCAAGAACAGGGTTTTTCACAGTCTTTTGTACTTAGCCTTGTCATCATATCAGAGACACTCAGTAACCTCAATGTACATGGTGCAGAAGTTCTATTTGAGACACTATTGGCATCCCATATAAAATTTTATTGGAATTATTCTTACCTTTAAAAAATATGTTTCTATTCTTCTTTGTTTTTGAATGATGGAAATAATACATACTATTGTATTATTATAATATCTACTGCAATTTTAACATAAAATGAATATAAAGCAGAAAGCAAAAGTCATTAGTAGTCCCATCTGAGCCCCCTACTTCTACAGACAATTAAGTCTAATAAATTGAAGTAAAATTCTTCCAGAAATTTTTCCCCACCTAAAATAATTCTATAAAGAAATTTGTTTTATATTTTGTGTGTGCATGGGTTGGGATGAGGTATCCTTGTGTGATCAGATTAACTGTCTTCTCCTTCATGCATTAAGAACTGTATTCTTGGCTACTAGGCCCTCACTACGTTCCTGACTCTAAGCCTGGCTGACATTTAGGTACAAAAGGCTGACATGGAAAGAGGCTTAGATGCTGGCATATGTTGAACACAGGTAAGGAGTGTGAGATTATCAAAGCCTGAGTAAATATAGGTAATTGGACACTCGCATGTGCTAAATCACACAAAAAAAGTATTTATATTTCTCTTTGGTATTTTAGTTTCTCAAAAAGTAAATGTACAATTATCAGTTAAAAATAAGAGTTTCCCATCTTGAAAGAAAATCTAATTGTCCTTACATGTAAACCATTAATATTTTATTTGTCACATAGATACATTTTTTCATTATCTTTCCCCAATCGAGACTCTTTTCAGGAAGGTCTTGATTTTAACGTAATAATAGTATGTACATTGAATACCATGTAGATTTTTAAATATACTGCTCTTATTTCAAAACCAATTATTGGTTTTATTAAAGTAATTTCAGTTAATTATACTGCAACCATGCCAATCATTTAAAAAGTCTTTATAGCTCAAACATTAGCAATCATTAATTACTTTACACACACTAGCTGGCCAATTTTAAATAATTTACATGCATATTTGACTCAGTAACATCTTTGACATATTGAAGTCGATTTTTTAATATAAAATGGAAAGAAGTCATTAAAATTTTTTAAAAGCCTTTAACATTTTCAAGAAATGCTTACACAATATTCCAGTTGTAAATAATTAAAAGGAAGAAAGCTATTTACTCTATACCCCTAATTTTCCATGGTAAATAATTTTATATATGAAATTTATTATCTGAATATAAGATGTTTCCTAAATATGTGCTGAAATATATATTTTGAACCTTGGTCTCCCTGATGTTAAATATTTGCACTTTTACCTATGCTAGCCTGTTGCATACTATTTATATCCTAGTCTATGACAGATAATAGAAAGAGGTCTTTGAAAGAACTCTAAGAATAACCTTTAAAACAATATATGTAGAGAAAAATATTTCAATAAATTTTGGAATGAAAAATCCTCTTTTTCTAGAAGCATTTCACTTAAATTTCTTCACAAAGACAATTGTGTCTGCTCTATAATATTTTCTAACTTAGAAGGAATTAAAATTTAATAAATGTTTAGGTTTATATAATGATTAATATACTTTTACCAAAAAAGAATATTAAATGTCTTTAAATTTCATTTAAAAGTCATATATTAAAACTCTTTACTTCAGATATATTCCTATACTAATAATTAAAAAGAGTTGATCTTGCAACATCTAAGATCTAATATTTCTTGGTTATTTTCAAAACCTATTCACGGAGGTTCTAGGGTCTAAGAACTGATATTAACATTTTCTCCTTCAGCCCTTGCATTTCGCAGCCTTTCTTCTTATCCTTACCTAGCCATATTTTATGAGACAGTGATAAGCTCCTGTACCATCTACCAAGACTGAGATCTGTTTAATTCAGGAAGTTCCATTGACTTACAGAGCTGCAAGCCCACATAGCATAACTCATGGAATACTTAGCTACAATGAATTCCTACAAAGGATTTTCTTTGGAAATAAATATCAAGAATCACAATTACTAGTATTATTTCAAAAGAATAATATAAAAAGTAAGATATTTGTCAAAAACTTGATGTATATTGTCTTATCCTCACCATGAGGGTTAAGGTCACAATGTAGGTTAAGCATTAACTCCATTTTATAGAAGAAAAAAAAAAAAAACACTTCTGAATCTAACAGGTATAAAATGACTTAGTCAAAATCACATGATTCCATAAAGCACAGAATATTTTAAATCCTAGTTCTGTATTATTCCAAAGCTTATGTTCTTTTTGAGATGTTATGCTACTTTTTGAAAATAGGCTAATAATTATTTAGCCTAAAGATGACATATCACATATATTTTACAGATCACCACATTTTTGATGTTCGACCATTGACTTCTTTTTAACCCTCAATGTTTTTTTCCCCCCTTTGGCCCCACTCTGGACAGGCTTATAAAAGAGCTTGCACATACTTCCTCCTTTGGAGCAGGTGGGAATTTTAAATCTCACGTCTCCTGCCTGGCTGTGAGAACTTTCCCCTAGTTACACCCTTTAACAACTATAAACCCACTTCCTCTGCTTTGCCCAAGCCACCTCCTACCTGTTTCCACAAACTGATTTCACCAGGAGTCCCTCATGTGAGGACGTTCTATCAGATTCTCTTGGTGTGTGAACTGTCTTCAGGTTCAACATATGAATGAAGTTTGGAGGTTGGGGTCCATCCTGCAAAACAATGAAATATTTATAACTCTACAAAGAAGCTTCCAGGTCAGTTCTCAACCAAATTAATAGTACTCAGAGATTCCAAGGAAAGTATCCAAAACATAACTTGTTTGTTACAAGTAGCTGAGATATAGCAATATTCCCCATAGGTAAAATTTTGTAAACTAAAAGTTTGATGCTTGATCCATTTTCCCATTTCATAATTTCATTGGACACTGTGGTGAACAAGATAACAGGCAGGAACTAAATGCTATTCGCTATTCATCTTTAAATATTCTTTGTGTCTAATATACAATAAGAATCTAATAAAAGCTGTTTGAATAATAAAGTAACAAATAAACATTATTGATTATTCTACTTACATTTATTCTTAATAAAATTGGTATACATTGTATAGGTCTAGTCAAGTAAGAATCAACAAATCAGATTGACCATGTTCATACATTTTAGATTTTCAAAATATAAAAAAATAACATTTTCTGAAAATAGTAAAAGAAATGATGAATATATTCACAATCTAAAAATATATATCCATGTGGAATTATCATTTAAAAGGAGGGCAAAATCCAACAAAGAATGTCAGAGTATGGGTCAATAGAGGTTTGAAAATGATACTGATGCTCCATTATCAACACGGAGATATAATTGTGTTATTAATAGGCTAAATCAGGTTATGACCCCACTGATTAAAATAATTAGATGTCTTAATTAGTTATACTATTAATTAACTCTGATCCTCTATTAAGAAATTGAGAATAACAGCATTACATTTATATTCTAACTCTAAAACAAACAAACCAACAAATACGCAAACTGGAAGAATTGATCATTTTCTGTCAGCTTTTCCTAGTTTTGTACTGATCAAAGTGAAAGAAAATAATCTGTTATAACACAGCTTGTACATGTATCTCTTTGGGGTTTCATGCATTTGCACAGAGTTCTTTTCTTCAGGGAGTAGTGCTTTTTTTAAAACTGTCTCTGCTGTAAATGGTACAGATATTAATCAGTATAATGCCCCTGGTAAATCACCTTGCAGTAAAGATTAAACTTGTACAATGTGTTTTCAAATTAACACTAACCTTTAATGAGAAAACTAAAATTCTTTAAAGATCATAATTTTCTGGTTATTTTCATAGCTCCTGTTCAAAATACATATAGTCTGCATGAAGAAATGGAGAAGAACTCTCTTGCAATATATCTAATATAATCCTTACAGTGCTAATATAAAGAGTAGAGTTCCCGTGCAATAAATGCATTAGAAATATGTGGAGGACAAAAAAAAAAAATAAAGTATTACTTCCTAACACACTTATTTGATCCCCAGAACAGTGTGGAAGAGACTTTTTAGTTTGAAAGTGAATTTGCAAATGTGGAAGTGAAACTAATCAAAGGCCATTAACTCAAACCTTCTTGTCTATTTGAATGCTGCAACATGAAAACAACCACAATAAATGGAATTTGGAATTAATAGAAAGAGGGAAAGGAATTAGGGAACAAAAAGGAGAATTCTTTTTTTTTTTAAGGTGTGGTAATCAGTGGCTCCTGACATTTGGAAGGTGCTGGTCCTATAATATTTAACATTATGCTACTTGATTCAAGATTCTTGAGAATCTTTATTACTGGGATGTCTTGTCAGCATTGAAGTCCTGGAAATGCAAACGTAAAGTCTTACTAAACTAAGAGACATGAACCCAAGGGTCAATTCCTTTTAACTAGAGACATGAACCTAAGCTCAGTTCCTCAGGTTTTCAGGGCAGTGTTTGTATTAACAGAATCTGTTGAGGCTTCTTCCAATATGATTAAAAAGAGTCTTAAATCAGAGTTATTTCCAGTTCTTGGCTAAAGGTCACACAAAGAGTCCATACTTTATCCTTCTGTACTTGTTAGTAATAAATTTGGTTACAGTGCCTTAAAACTTTATAATAATACATTAGGTAACTGTGAAAGCTTTTAAGTATCTTTTGTTCTCTCAGTTTTCATTGTTGATTATGGATGATAAGAACAAAGGTGTCTTTTGATTGAGCAAAACCAGACAAACAATAAGAATGTGTTCGTGTTCATTTGAATGATACGATTGTATAAAATCCTCATTTGCCAGTGTTCAAATACCCATGTGCCACTTTTATAGATTTTTGCCAGAATTATGAGGTTGGCAGATGGGACATGTACCAGAGAGACAGCCTCAAGAATTGTGAGTGAAAATGCCGAACAGATACCAATTTAAGATTACAGCCAAATTTGTCTGTTATGGGGAAAACTGAACAGTTTGGGCCAATGAATTATGTCAGCTGACTTGATCACACTGGAAGAGGGCATGATATAGTTTGTTTAATACTGTTATGGCCCCGTTTTGAGGTCCTGACTCAGTTTCTCTTTCTGAGCAACTGGTTAATTTCATACCCCCAATTACTCACCTTACTGGGTTCTCATACTCCAGGCCACCACATACCCTGCTTGGATCAGGTACCAGAAAACTAGGACAGTCCCTGTGCCCCAGAGCCCTTTAAATTATTTAAATCAGTCAATCCATATGGTGCCCATGAAATCTACCTAATGTCACCCTACTTGCCATATATAAGTTGTCCCCTCATTTCCAGCTTGCTGTTACCTTATTCCCAGGTTGACTGCCTATGTGGCCCTTAGGGACAGCCTTCTCTTGTTCAGTCTTTCATCTATCTTGAGTGTCAGTGTGTTGTGTCCACCATCAAAAGAATCTTTAAATTTTATAAAACAGAAGGTAGAATCCTTATTTTAGGAATGCCAATGAATTAATTTATAAGAATGTAGTCATTGATTATTCTTGAATAAA